>NW_027554501.1:0-265284 GCF_053574225.1 Canis aureus
GAAGAAGAAGAAGAAGAAGAAGGAGGAGGAGGAGGAGGTGAAGGAGAAGAAGAAGAAAGAAGAAGAAGAAGAAGAAGAAGAAGAAGAAGAAGAAGAAGAAGAAGGAGGAGGAGGAGGAGGAGGAGGGGGAGGGGGAGGAGGAGGAGGAGAAGGAGGAGAAGAAGAAGAAGAAGAAGAAGAAGAAGAAGAAGAAGAAGAAGAAGAAGAAGAAGAAGAAAGAAGAAGAAAGAAGAAGAAGAAAGAAAGAAAGAAAGAAAGAAAAGGTAAGCAGCTCAGGTCAGAATTCAGCAAGTGCAAGCAAATGTTTACACCTGTTCAGAGTTAAGAACAATGGTCACTTATGACTAGGATGGACCATTAGGTCACACTGAGCTCATTTTTAGGAGACCGTCCAGGAAGGCTTGGCATTGCAGAATGGGAGAAACCAGTGTGAAATCCCTAGACTTTTGGATTACTGCTCTCCTACCTTAACTGCTGCAATGACAGGTACATGTGTGTGTGCAGGGGAGGAGGGACAGAGACGCTGCAAGTAACTCAGTGTGTACATGGCCTGCCTGTAGCTCTCCCCCAACCCCCCAATGGGCAGCTTTGCTAAATTTGTCAGTTAACCTTGCCTTACCCCTTCCAGGAGTGGCCGTACTGTCAGGGTCCCCAGGATGTCACCTCTTGGCTAGCAAAGAGAGTTAAAAGTGAACCACTCCAACAAAGGAAAAAAATAACAATGCTGAATAAGACCCCTTACCAGCTCATCTCTTTTCCTTCCTCTCCAAATTCAGTAGGAAAGAGAATTGAGAGCTTGTCAGGATTAGCTGCATGGCATTAAACAGTCCCTCCCAGGGAAGGCACAGAGAAGAGACTCCCTGGTACCTTGCTTTGGGGAGTGGCCCATAGGAACCCAGTGTCAGCAAGTCTCCAAAAAAGCAGCATCTGGAAAAGGAGACATCTCGCCCAGAGATGCCTCTTTCTTCCTCCCCTCCCAGACCTTAGGCTGAAAACATTGAGTTCTCTTGGTCTATAAAGGAGGACATATTATTAAAAGGGCCATAGGGAAGCCCATCTATTTCTCAATGTCCTAGAATGCCATCCAACCATCTGGGGTCAGATGCCCATTCTTCATCTCTCTCTGACTAGGGGGTGGGAGGCTCATGCCAATGCTTGAGTTCATTCTGATTTTAAGATTAAGACAGAGTTTTCTCTCCCCTCCTGAGAGAAAGGTACACAGGTGTCCAGAGAGAGGGAAACAGTCAGGGACCACTGTGCTAATGTGGACCTGTGGATCTGGTGGTTTTGACAATGGGAAACCAAAGGTGGTTCTGAAATGGGATCTGGTGTCCAGATCCAGCTTACTTATTTTTGCTGAAAACTTTAAAAATTAGTTTCCTGGTAAAGAAACAATGTTGTGTCAAGGTCCCTGGAAAAATTAAACAGTGTTATTCTGTAAGGTCTTAATGGGAGGATCTATCCATTTTGACCAGGGATAAATGTATTCGATTCAATATGTTTGGTTTGGGAAATCTCTTTTTGTCAAACCCAGGATAACCAATTGTCCATTATACCATGTCCTTGCTAAGAGAAGCTGATGTAGAAATATTTAACCACCCCATCCATAAACATTTCTTTCCTCCCAGAGCAGAAAAAGGCTGATCTTCTCAAGGCCTAATGTTATTTATTTTCCAGTGAAGGGATATGATTTTTATGCCAGGTACAGTTTTCCTTTAGCATTTTTAAGTGCCTGCTTTTTAAGTGACTCCTAGAACTGAGATCCTGACCACTTGCCCTTGTTAAATATCTGGTGATCCTTTTACCCAACAGATGGGAAGGGCCTCCTGATATGCCCCTGGCCTAATTTCAATTTGGGTAATTGCATTCTGTCGACTTGAAATTTCCCCACCAGTTTAACCTGCCTGGGATATGGTGCCTCCTTCTCGGTCCTGAACTGCCTGGCGTGCCGATGGAGGCTGGGGAACACCTGGTGCATTCCACCCCAGAAGTGGATACATTTTAGTGGCAGGTGCAAAGGTTTTCTTCAGCTGAATACAAATTCTAACATAGGAATGAGCCTCTTGGATGCTTTTTATTTTTATTTTTCTCAATGAACATAACTTTCGCAGAACCAAAAATATAAAAGCATCCAAAGCATCAATATGAATGGAAAAGAAAATACATGCTCACTAAAACCAATCTATTGTGTGATCATTTTGCATTCCGTGAATCTTACAATGCTTCTAGATTTGAATGTTGACAATAAGGATAAATAATTCACATAAAGCAATCATTCCTTTTCTCAAAGAATTTTACACACAAATACATGTACACACGGGGGCACATGGGTATGTGCACACATCCTTCCATGCACGTATAGGGGTGTGTGTGTTTGGGTATACCAACTCTTACCTCCCTCTGGAGGGTCCTTTTTAGTTGGGAATAAAAACAGCTTTCCCCACAAAAATACCATGTTAGGCATTCTATGCATATCTTATTTGAGTAGGTAATACATTTAACTGTAAAGAGCTTATCTCCTGTAACAAACTGGAATCTTAGAAGGTATCCTATCCGTTTCTGTTTCCCTGGCACCTAGAACATAGTAGGTACTTAACTAATGGATTAAAATATAGACTACGTAGACAAACCTATTTAATCTTTAGCTCTAAGACCCAAAATGCAATTTAAGGACTGCAGGTCAAGGTATAGTTTTTTAAGGTACACCTTAAAACTCCGGGAACATTGGTGGCCCCAAAGTCACATCCCTTGGCTACCTGAGCTCTAGGAACAGTTACGTGCAAGCATAGGCTCACCTTGCAAACGACCAATACCATCTCTCAGAGGTGACTGCCAGAGATGCTGGTCTGCAGATTCAAGGCGAGTGCACCAAACCAACAGTAAACCAGTGGAAGATAGGGGCTAGTAGAGAAATGCTCCTGCCTTCCAGACTTCAGGCAGACAATCCTGGAAGTCCTTCCATACCTTCTCTGCATATCTCCATAAAACTGAATCCCACTGACCAACCTCAGTTTTTTTTTTCTTTTTCTGTAATCTTTTTCTCTGTGACCTTGATAACACACCATTGTATTGGACATTTCTCCTTCCCATCTTCCCACTCCCTTGCTCCTGCTTCAGGGAATCACCTCTCAAATGGACTATCTGCCCCCTTGCCTCAGGCTCCGAATTTGGGGGAACCCAGACTCTAATGACTTAGGACATCACCATGCTGACAGTCACACCAGCAGACTATCCACATATGAACACATAGAGTACCTATTCCCCCACCATTCATTTTCTTTCCCTATCATAGGACAGATAAGCCATACACCAAGACCACTCTGATATATATATAGGCTGACAGATTATATGCTATATTTATGCCAGGAAAAAGGAGGAGAACTAAGATTGTGCCTTGATGTATTCTAACCATATTAGTTTAGCTCTAAATATCTTACCTTACCAATGGCTCAAGAGGCATTCCCAGAGTCTCATAATTAGTAGGACAGTCCAGATTCTGCCTCATTTTAGCCTCTGCAGGTCATCATAAATTAGCTTAGAGGCCCCAAGCCTCTGTATGACTCAAGCTGACTTGAATCCTAATTTGTACTATGCAGCAACCTTAGCAATGCCACTTGCATGCTTAAGTCTTTTGCTCTCTTGGCCCTTGGAAAAAACATATTTGCAGTAGCACCTGTCTCTGCCATCCCTGTTTAGTGTAGATCATCAATGGGTAGTGTCCTAACCTAAGAATACAGCCTGATGAAGACTTGGGTCCACCATGTAATGACTATGCACGTCATGAAGCCAAGGGCGGGCTGCCACAGAAGAGGGCCAAGCCATCTTTGAGTTGACTGCCTCATACTCACTGGAGGGCTACCCTGTTGGCCACACTAGATAGAGAAATGCAGGGAATTCTCAGCAGTTTTGAAGACACCGGTGTTTAGACCTCTGGCTTCTTTAAGGGCAAATTGAGGCCAGTGCCTAATATAGTAGCCAGAGTGGGCCTAAGGTGAGCTGAGGGACCAGTCTTTCAGTTCATGGAAAGGACTGTAGTACCTTAAAAGTAGTATTAGAGAAGACCCATGAGGGATATGGATCATCCTTTGATTCTCATAAAATTGATGATTTTTTATAAGACTGTAAAAGCTCTACTTTCTCACTATAAAATGCAAAATTGCATTAAAACAATTGTATAAAAATTACATTAAACATACATCTCTTGGGATCCCTGGGTGGCGCAGCAGTTTAGCGCCTGCCTTTGGCCCAGGGCGCGATCCTGGAGACCCGGGATCGAATCCCACATCGGGCTCCCAGTTCATGGAGCCTGCTTCTCCCTCTGTCTGTGTCTCTGCCTCTCTCTCTGTGTGTGTGTGACTATCATAAATAAATAAAAATGAAAAAAATTAAAAATAAATAAATAAAAGCTGCACTTAAAAAAATACATCTCTGATCCTATCTGATCCTATCACACAGAGGTAACAGCTATTAATATTTGCTCTATTTGTTTCTAGTTTTTCCTATGAATAATGAATATATATTTCTCTCTTTCTCTGTGTTGTCCCTCTGTCCATATATGTGAGATCTAGAAAAAAATATTGTATTTCTGTGCACTTCCTTCTTCTGACAACATACCATGAACATTTTCTTTGAACACAGCACTTAATGGGGGCATAATATATAATCATAATATTTTGTAATTCTCTGTTAGGGATGTATAAGGTTTTTTAATGTTTGTTATGTATAACCTTATATTTATATATATTTCATATATACATGTTTTGAAATCTGCCCCCCCCCTCAGTGTGGATTCTGGGATTCCTTTCTGCAACAAGGGCCAGATATCCATCAGTGGGCAGTGTCTGGGTCATCCACATGACCATGACAAGCCACCTTCTGTGTGTTGATATCTAGCCTCATGGTCACAAGATGACCACAGCAGTGTTGGCCACGTTATAATCGCCCACCTCAAGTGGTTTCTTCTTCCTCTGGTATCTTTTAAAAATGTAAGAAATCTTACTAAAGGCTCCTGCCCCCAACAGTCTGCTCCTCACAGTTCATTGGACAAAACGGGTCACGTGCAATTTCCCAACTCATTCACTGATGCAGATGGAAGGGTAATGATTGGTTTAGACTACGTAAGACACACCTCCCTCTGAGCCTAGGCAAAAGATCATTGGCTCCAAGCAAACAGCGGCATATGGCTGGAGAATGGAACATGTGCTGTGGACAAGAAGTGGAGTCCTCCTGAAAAGAAAGGGGGACTTAAAGAGGAACTATATTCAGGGAGGCAAGAAGCAATTGTCTCCAATATAAATTAAACTTGTTTCGTTATCTTCTCACCTACATTATCACGCTCTCTTCCCCGATAACATTGTCCTTCCTTAATTTACCAGCTAGACACTCCTTTTTAATCAAATGTGTGCTGGTTATCCATGAATCTCTAAAAAGTTAACTGAAAAATTAACATCATAATGATAATGAGTTTAAGGTCTTGCTCTCCTTGGGGGCATTTCTGTTCTAAAAGGCAGTTCTGAAAGATATAATCATCTTCACGATCTATAAGACCAAAGTAGTAATGGTAGTATGGCAGGCAAGAAAGGATTCAAGACCCACTGTGACCCTCCTACCTTGCTCACCTTCCTCACTCTGTTACACTCACACTGGCCTCCCTGCTGTCTCTCCAGGAAGCCAGGATACTTACACTTGGGAGCCTTTGCACTTGACTTCCCGCTGCCTGAAACAAGCTTTCTCTAGATAGCCTCAGGGCTTAATTCCTTGCTTCTTATAGTTTTCTTACCCATATGCCACCTTATTAAAGAGGCTTTCCTTGATCCTCTTACATAACATAGTACCTTCACTTCACTCTGTAGCCTATTACCCTACTTTCCACATATTTGGCACTTATAACCACCTGACATGGTATGTAGGTGTTTACTATCTTTCTCCTAAATAGAGAGTAAATCCTATGAGACTAGAGTTTATGTTTTTTTAGATTGATTTCTTTTTTTTAATTTATTTATGATAGTCACACAAGAGAGAGAGAGAGAGAGAGAGAGAGAGAGAGAGAGATGCAGAGACACAGGCAGAGGGAGAAGCAGGCTCCATGCAGAGAGCCCGACGTGGGACTCGATCCCGGGTCTCCGGGATCGCGCCCTGGGCCAAAGGCAGGCGCTAAACCGCTGCGCCACCCAGGGATCCCCGAGTTTATGTATATTCATTGTTCGTTCCTCTGAGCCTAGACACAGTGCCTAAAAAGCAGGCATTCCATTGCTAAACATTGATTGAGCTGCATCAGAATAGAAGCCTGATGGCAAGTGATGCAGAGCATTTTCTCATGTGCATGTTGGCCATGTCTATGTCTTCCTCTGTGAGATTTCTGTTCATGTCTTTTGCCCATTTCATGATTGGATTGTTTCTTTCTTTGGTGTTGAGTTTAATAAGTTCTTTATAGATCTTGGAAACTAGCCCTTTATCTGATATGTCATTTGCAAATATCTTCTCCCATTCTGTAGGTTGTCTCTGAGTTTTGTTGACTGTATCCTTTGCTGTGCAAAAGCTTCTTATCTTGAGAGACCACCTCACACCAGTGAGATTGGGGAAAATTAACAAGGCAGGAAACAACAAATGTTGGAGAGGATGTGGAGAAAAGGGAACCCTCTTACACTGTTGGTGGGAATGTGAACTGGTGCAGCCACTCTGGAAACCTGTGTGGAGGTTCCTCAAACAGTTAAAAATATACCTGCCCTACGACCCAGCAATTGCACTGTTGGGGATTTACCCCAAAGATACAAATGCAATGAAACGCCGGGACACCTGCACCCCGATGTTTCTAGCAGCAATGGCCACGATAGCCAAACTGTGGAAGGAGCCTCGGTGTCCAACGAAAGATGAATGGATAAAGAAGATGTGGTCTATGTATACAATGGAATATTCCTCAGCTATTAGAGATGACAAATACCCACCATTTGCTTCAACGTGGATGGAACTGGAGGGTATTATGCTGAGTGAAGTAAGTCAATCAGAGAAGGACAAACATTATATGGTCTCGTTCATTTGGGGAATATAAATAATAGTGAAAGGGAATATAAGGGAAGGGAGAAGAAATGTGTGGGAAATATCAGAAAGGGAGACAGAACGTAAAGACTGCTAACTCTGGGAAACGAACTAGGGGTGGTAGAAGGGGAGGAGGGCGGGGGGTGGGAGTGAATGGGTGACGGGCACTGGGGGTTATTCTGTATGTTAGTAAATTGAACACCAATAAAAAATAAATTAAAAAAAAAAGAATAGAAGCCAATGGGACCTAATCCTGTGTAGTCATCTTTCTGTCATAACTCTGATGCCCACAGTAAGTCTAAGGAGGTCATATTTTCTTTTTCACCTATTTCCCTGTAGGCAAGACCTTCATTTTCCAGGATGCACTGTGTAGCTGTGTATGTCTTGAAATCTGAACAGTATCTATCTCTCTACTATGAAATAAAAGGCAAGTCCCAACTTAAGACACATCCTATAACTTGTAATACTATCTAATTAATAAAATGTGTTTCAATTCTGATTAAAATTTATCTTGAGTGCCAGAAATACTCATAAAAGCATATCTAAAAGCTACAAGGAAATAAGGTAATGTAATTATTCAACAATAACTTAAGAAGTACATTACCATGTGACTTGGAGCTCCCATCTAATGCTCTGGTTGAGACAGATACACACACACACACACACACACACACACACACACACACAGAGAGTTTTATTTTTTATTTATTTTTAATTTTTTAAAAATTTATTTATGATAGTCACACAGAGAGAGAGAGAGAGAGAGGCAGAGACATAGGCAGAGGGAGAAGCAGGCTCCATGCACCGGGAGCCCAACGTGGGATTTGATCCCGGGTCTCCAGGATTGCGCCCTGGGCCAAAGGCAGGCACCAAACTGCTGCACCACCCAGGGATCCCCTCCCCACACTGTTTTAGAGACTTTCAGGCAAAATGGTGATTTGAATATGTGGACATAATCACCCACATGAAACTATGAAAAAGCCTATATTTGACTTGGGAAAAGGACACGCTAGGAACCATATAGATGTACCAGAGAGCAGGCATGATTTCTGGTCATTTTGGTGTAAATATGCCAGATTAAAAGAAAGGCAACCACACCACCGTGACAGGGAAGTGAGAGGGAAAAAAACTAAGATAAATAAGAATGAGGTTCCAGCAGAACCTACATCACACTCACTGCCTGTGTGGAGACAGTGATGGTAGTGTATGTCTGGACTCTAGCAGCATCTCTGGGAAGACTAAGGTAGCAGACACCTTCGTGAGCAGCCTTCCTAGGCTTGTGTTATGCTAGCATAGCCCAGTCAGTGCTGAAGGGAGATCGGGGTACCCTGACCTCAGACTTTGACCTCAGAACAAGGGTATCCTTGCCTGTCAAAGAACAGAGCTCTGATCAGCTAACTCTTGGCTTCCTCACAAACTTGAGGAGTACACTGCTCAGCAAATCTCCAGGCAAAGGGGCTCTAGAGTGGCAAGATAGGAGCATAGCATGCATAAGCTGGTCCCTTCTCTGAAAGACTTCTGTAGGTCACCCCTCAATCTCTGATGGCACCCAACCCAGTTCTCAGTTCCATGTATTGGGTAATATATTCTATTTGTGGAATGCTATAGAACTTTCATTTTAAATACCATATTCTCAACTAAATATTCAAGGATGCAGAATATGATACAGAATATCCTCATGTCATGATATATGTTGTATTAAGTGAATGAAAAAGTGCATACATGAGTCAGGGGTATTGGATTACAACTTCACAATATTTTATACATACAGCACACACATAAATCCATACAAAAGTAGTAGAAAGATATACTCCATTATGGTAATAATAACCAAAAAAAATTCTGAAGTTATCTTTATTTTTCTTTCTATTTTACATGTTATGAGAAAAGAAATTTAATTGGCCCTTCATTCCAAATATTTCCAGAACCTATACTCTATTCACCACTGCAAATACCCCAGTCAGAAGCACCATCATTTTTCACCTGGATTAGTGCATTAGCCTCCTAATAGGCCTCCTGGCTTCCATTCTCATAGTCTATCCACTACACAGCAGCTAGAGTAAGTTTTTAAAAATGTGAGTCAGATTCCTCTGCTCAAAACTCTCCGGTGGCTGCATATCATACTCATTTCATAAACCTCTTTATTACTTTACATATTTCTCCTGCTATCATCCTTGTACAGAATCTAGTAAGATAAGATGGGTCTTCTTTCCAGTCTTCAGACTTGCCAAACATCCCCTTCTATTTGCACAGGCTGTTCCTGCTGCCTAGAACACCCTTCCTTTCAATAGCACCATCTTCAAGTCTTTAATGCCTCCTTTCCTAGCAGCCTAGCCATCGCCCCAAACACCCTCTTCCTCCCTCCTGTAAGCAAGATTCCACAACTTACTTTCTTGGGGCCATGTTGCAAAGTTACAGGGAGTGAGATTCTCATAAAGTAGAATGTGAACCATGCCCTCTGACATTGTGAGCAATGTAAAGACCCCACTTTATTTTACTCTCTCCCTCCCCCTGTGAGACTGTCAGCTGCATGAGGGCAGAAATGTCTTTAGCAGTTATGGCTTTCACCACAGTTTCTAGAATAATGCTGGCATGTAGCACCTGCTACTGGATGAATGAATCACAGGATAGTAGGAATAAAAGTGATTTTTATTTTCTTCTGTAAATGATCTCTGTTTCCCCTATTATTTATAAAAACTAGAAAATAATTAGTAAAAAGAAAAATGTATACTACTACTCATTTCATTTCTCTTGCTCTTAGCCTGGAAAGTAAATTTCTTCTGGACTCACACTAAAGAACAACTAAAGAAGATTATCTGTTTAAACTATCATTGAATCAAATACCCAGTAAAGCATCTCTAAGCTCTTCAGTTATTTCCATGGGTTTTCCTCACTCCCACTGATTTTGGTGTAGTTTCTGATCAGTCATGATGGTAGGAGATGACCCAATTTCATAACATCTGAAGCTATTCAATTTTTCTATGATATGATTCCATCATGGGCCAAGTCGAATGGTCCAGCAGAGAGATGCTCTCACATTCTCTTAAAAGGTTATCCTTTGGGTTTTCTTTTAAGATAGTGTTTCTTAGGAGAAAAATTGAAGCTTATATCTAAGGACATACTATACGATGAAACTTTTTCTCTGTTACGAGTCCTCCTACCCTCACACGTGGCAGAAAACATTCTGAAGACTCAGACTTTCAGCTCTAAAAATGTTAATGACCAAGTGCATTTGAACCCATCTTTAAATCTGCTTTTAAGTATTTTTAAAGTCAGTTAAGGTATTAACCCACTGAAAATTTTGATAATTTGCAAAATATCTCTGACCTGACTCTCTGACAATGGTAAATAAAACCAAGCCAACAAACAAAAACCATATATGAGATTCATCCTTTGCCACTCTTTGCTTTATTTAATATTGCAGCAATTTCCTCTGTAATAAACAACTCAAAATCGAGCAAAGACATACCAACCATGGAGGAGAAAATGAGTCTGGTCAGCAGAAATATGGGACCTACCTTTAATCCTTTAATAATGGTCCAGAAAATAATTTATCTCGTGCTGTTATTTTGTATCTGGCAGTTCAACCAAAGACATCATTCCGTCCTTAGGAGGGAGAATCACTTTTACTCTAGCCTCGGTGGATAGCTTTATATAATTTATATAGTTTTTAATTTTGGTAATAGCAACTAGCTGGCTAAGGCAATAAGCCCTTTTTAACAAAGACTAAATAAAGAAATCTCTCATATTTCAATTAACTAACTGAACCAAATCATAAAGAGCACGACTGTTTCATTTCATTTGGCTGTTGCTCAAAGAATGTTCACTCAAAAAAGTTTCATTGTTAATATTTATAATGTTCACACTAACATAAACATTATAACTAATACTATAATGTTCATACTAATATTGGAAAATTAGAAAAACACAAATCTGAGATAGAAGGGCCATCACACCAACTAAAACTCTTGTTTTTATTGAATTAATGGTGTTGTCCTTGGCTTTTTACCTCTAGAAATGTGGCAGGTGCCAGGCAAGCAATGGGTAGGAATGAAAGATGGTGTGTCATACAAAAGTACACATGAGTGGTCCCATTTATTTAAAAATCTTGAAATTATCAATAGTCTCACTGGTTGTATGTTATGGCTGCAGATTTTTTAAGTATACAGGTGATAACACTATTTTCAATACCATATATATCATTCTTGCAAATCATAGTAGTCATTGAGTAACAATTGATAAATATAATTAATCTTTTCTTAGGACACATAATGATTGTGTATGAGAACATCATATAATTGCCCTCAATTAGATATAAGTTTCAAAAATTATTTGTAAATTCTATCAAAAGTCCATCCCTCTGATCAACTCACAAGTACATATAATTCTTACAAACACTTGCATGTACTATATTATTTTAAAATTAGTAATAATTGGGATCCCTGGGTGGCTCAGCAGTTGAGCACCTGCCTTTGACCCCAGGAGTGATCCTGGAGTTCCAGGATCGAGTCCCACGTCGGGCTCCTCGTGTGGAGTCTGCTTCTCTCTCTGCCTATGTCTCTGCATCTCTAATGAATAAATAAATAAAATCTTAAAATAAAATAAAATAAAGTTAGTAATAATTATTTTAAATAACCCATTATAGAAATTATTTCTAAGAGATTAAACTTATTAATAATCTAATATTGTGAAATTCTAAATAAAAACATCTTTCTACTTGTCATTTGGTCATCCATATTCATAAATTTCCAAATTTCATGCGCACTTTTTTTAAATTTTCTTTTTTTTTTAAATTTATTTATGATAGGCACACAGTGAGAGAGAGAGAGAGGCAGAGACACAGGCAGAGGGAGAAGCAGGCTCCATGCACCGGGAGCCCGACGTGGGATTCGATCCCGGGTCTCCCGGATCGCGCCCTGGGCCAAAGGCAGGCGCCAAACCGCTGCGCCACCCAGGGATCCCTAATTTTCATTTCCGCATCTCTGAGAGCAGGTTGTGTCACATAATGGATGATATGAAAGTACCGCACACTAGCTTAATAGGATGCCTTTTGTTCTCCTTCCCAGTTGGAGCGATAAAACATAAAATGATGATGTTTCTTGTAATCGTTGCTTCTTGAATTCAATGAACTATAGGAACAGACACTGTTTCCCTGGCTCACTAACTAGGTTTGTCGTATGATATTATACCTGGCCGAAAGTTGGTTAACTATATTCCAGGACAGATGGGTCCCCGGTCCCACACGCGAGGGTACTTAGCACTTCGCCTGGCAAAAAGCAAGCTTTCAACCAATGAGAACAACTGCCTTCTTTGGCATGAAATATCTGAGTATGTGGCGCAGATGCCGATCCTGACTCTGCTAATCTCCTTTATTAAATTCCTGTCCCCAGGCCCTTCTCTTTTCTGGAGGCGTGCTTTGGTCTAAAAAACCCCCTTTACCCAGAGTAGCCTGGGAGGTTGCAACTATCTGCCCCCCTGGGTGGGGGGTGGGCGCGCGCACGTGACCAGAGTAGACAATCCCAGCTCTTTTGCCTACAGGCAGGCGATGCAACTGCTTCAGAGCTTCTTCCCCAGGGAGAAAGCTAAACTGGACTTCTGAAAGCAGGCCCTTGCCTAACGCCTCCCCGTCCTACTCAGCTTCCCTGACTCAAAGCTTTTCCGTGAGAGCACACCTTCAGTGAGTCACTTCTACACGAATCACAAGAGCTTCTAGACAGCCCTGCCTAAGAGCATGTTTGCGCAGGTTTCGGCTGGGTGAGGTTTTCTACTGGTGTCTACAAGAGGTTTGGCCAGCATCATCGTCTGAAAACAACCAGTTGAGCCTTAGGGAACCAGACCTAGGGATTTACACGGCTGCCCTCACGGCCTCAGGGGGAAACAGATACGTAAATGAACAATCACAAATTAGTAAAATGCACATAGATGAAGGGTGCTAAGAAATACCGGAGAGAAGAGTGAATAATGATGCTGGGAAGTCACTGAAAGCTCTGTTGAGAGAGTTAAATTTGGGTTCAATCATGAAGACATGAAAGTGGCTGAGATTTGCTCAGGTAGACAAGGGGTAAGGCTGAACCAGAGAGAAAATGTCATGTTTAGTTAAAAGAGGTTTGAGAAACATGTTGTGTTCACAAATCTGCACGTAATGTGCTAAGAGGGAATAAGTTGCAAATTGGTACAAGATGAATGTGTGTCTGTGCATATGCACATACATAGAATTACATAGAATTTTCGATCAATTACGTGATGGAGAACCGGAGAAAGATAAGTAGGAAAATGACATAGATTTCTTTAAAAAATTTTTAAATTAATTATTTTAGTTTAGGTGAAATATGGATGAGAAAAAAAACTCAAAATGTATAACATGATATAAACATTTAGTTAAAGAAGATTCTAGCAACAATATAGAGAATGTAAGGGAATGGAGTGGATCTGCAGGAGGAAAAACCATTTGAACGATGGGAGTAAAGGTGCCAGAAACTCTGCAGGCTGGGAGGATGCAGGCTCTAGAGGAACTGGTCTGTAATTAAATCTACTTATACACTCAGATGTGTTGGGGTCATTCTATTTCTTGCACTTAGTAGGTAAGTAGGCGGAAAGCCAGACCCCCTACATCTTTCAGGATAGGTCAGAGAGTATGGGACTCCACGTGAGAAGGGCAAAGAAAAATTCTCAGTCATCCGTCAGGTCCTATTATCAGCAACAGGATCCCTCTGTGAAAAAAAAGACATTTGTCTCTCCAATGGGGTGAATGTTTCTGAATCTCCAGCTCTGTGAAACCATTCCCACGCAGTTGATATCTTCCATCTTTTCTTTATATTAAAGGGACTTGTATTCTTTGATTTCTCTGTAAATCACCATTATGCTTTTGACAGGCACACAGCAACCCATTACAATATCCCAGGGAAGAAGTGATAAGGGTTAAACTAAGACAATGATCTAGGGAAGGAGAAAGGGATGGGAGGATCACGATGGGGCACTGAAAGATTTATGTGGTAAAAATAAAATAAATGCAAACTGGCTATCCTTTGGAAGTAAGATAGGCTAAAGTAGAAAATACCTATTTATGCCACCTTAAAAATCTTCATGCTCAGAAATGTCACAGTGTTAGCACACTAAAATAATATTAAATAGCTTCTTGTTTGTTAAACCACAAAAGTGTATCAGTTTGCAAAACTCAATTCGAGAGAGGCAGATAAGGAAAAGGGAAATAGAGAGAGACATAAACAAAAGCTATCTTCCTAAATCATAAAAGTAAGATATGAACATTTAGCTAGGTCTGAAAGCTAGGAAAACAACAAAAAAGGTGTCATTTTTCTCTTGTAAAATTTCATCATTAAACTCTGGGTTTGCTAACTATGGCCATGAATCATAGCTACATGGCACTGATGCTACGCTACTCTAGTCTCCTCTGGGAGAGGCCACTATGCCATTGTGTTATGACAGCAGGTCTGAGCCCAGCCAACATTGTCTAAACATTGTCTTAGGCATCCAATGACCCATGCCCTCCTGCCAAAAATTCACAGGCTCAGCTGTGAGTTGTATCCTCCTGTAAGCAAGTTGTTAGTGACTTATCTTACTAGGAGGGAGGGAAAAGGAAGCAAAGATACTCCCCCTTTGACCAAGGGAAGTGCCTGGCAATGCTTCTTCTCCTGAATGCACATGAGTGTAGACAGATCCCCTTTATATGGGACGTCTGGGTGGCTCAGTGGTTGAGTGCCCGCCTTTGGCTCAGGGCATGACCCCAGTATTCTTGGATCCAGTTCCAAGTCGGGCTCCCTGCATGGAGCCTGCTTCTCCCTCTGCCCGTGTCTCTGCCTCTCTCTCTAGGTCTCTCATGAATAAATACATAAAATCTTAAAAAACAAAACAAAACAACAAAACAAAACAAAACAACCGAGATCCCCTTTATAGAGCCGGTACACCCATCCCCCAGCTCCTGTGCATAAGAGCTCACAGCTGCCCTGCCTCCGGATAATTACCCAGAGTCCCCACTTTCCAGAGAGAAATACTTTCTAATATGACTTAGGTTCCAGGACCCCCAAAGATCAGGACAGAGCTGATTGTTTTCCCCTGAGAGCACATCCTTGCTTGACTCTTTTCTCTTTCCTATTCTGCTTCCCTCACTTCCCTGATTTATTTATTTTTTTCCCATTTGCTTCCTGAAAAGCACTCTTACAGTAAATCACTGAGACCCAAATGTCTCCCCCAAGGCCTGCTTTTAGGAAACGTGACCTAAAATAAAAGGCTTAACAATAATATGGCTGACCTAAAATAAAAAATTGGCAACTGAGATTTTCAGCAAAATAAGACAGGGAGAACACTATTTGGTGGTAATATTCATAATCCTAACAATACTGGCAAAAGAGAAGAGATGCTTATATTTCATTAGGTCTCAAGATAACATGATGGTCCAACAAAGAGGAGTTATGTAGTAATTATCCGTGACAACAGCAACATCACATCAGCAAGGCAGACTAACAATTACATGTTGTTTTCCTTTGGAATTGTATTGACAGTAATACAACACTTGTACCACATCGTTCTATTTGTATGCCATTAAGTATGTGACCTTGAAAAGAAGTTGCTTAATCTTTCTGATCCTCAGTTTCCCTATCAGCAAGATAAATTTAAAATGCCTTCTTCCTGTAATCATCATGAATATTAAATGAGAGGCTCCAGCAAAGCAATTAGCATAACACTTGGCTCTCTCCAAATATTAATTTCCTTCCACTTTCCTACCATGTCACCATCAATTAATATTTCTTTTTAACGCACTGGCTGTATTGTACCGTAATCAACACTAAGATTTAATCTAAGTTTATTCTTTTATCATTGTTCAAGGTGATGTGATCAGTATGAGAGATTATTTCCCATGCTTCTGAGAACAAATTATGGGAAACTGACAGGATTAGCTCATTTACTATAGTGGATATTTGTGTTTTTGCTTGCCCAGCATATCTCTCTCTCTCTCTCTCTCTCTCTCTCTCTCTCTCATGTTTATTTAGTGCTGGCAGCATGCTAATTTTTCCCTGGGGAAGTCCCTCTGTATTTCTAAATTTTTATTAAAGATGGTCTCCCACCCATAGGAGGGCTGGGCATCTGACTCAGCTGAACCAATCAGATGTATTTCCCAAAACTGTTTGTCTTGAGTGACCACAGGATGCAAAATGGTTGACATTTCTTCCTCATCACAGTGATGCTCTGAACAGAATTCTCATTAGTTCCTGCTCCTTGATCTCTCAAATTCAGCTCTTCTTTGAGAGGCCTTTTATTTCACAATCTACTTATCATTTCAATAAATGGCTTCTACTGCTGTTAGCCAAAGATAGTCTCTGTTGCCTGCCACCAAATGAGCCCTATAAACAGTGATGCTTAAATTTTAAAAAAAATTCAAGAATTTCAAATAAATCTTTAAAGATGGACTTAGGACTTTACATTCTAAAGTGGAATGCTTTAAAGCAAAGAAGAAGAAGAAGAAGAAGAAGAAGAAGAAGAAGAAGAAGAAGAAGAAGAAGAAGAAGAGGAGGAGGAGGAGGAGGAGGAGGAGGAGGAGGAGGAGGAGGAGGAGGAGAAAAGAACATTCTCAATTTTATTTGAAGGGATCAATATCGCGGTTATTCATAAATATATATGTTTTATATATAGGATCATTTGCCAGTTCTGACACCAATGGATGATATATCTTAATTAAATATGTTTTACATTAGAAATATATTACACATGATGATAAATTTCAGATAACCCGATGCCACTTTCATGTTTCACTTGTGTTTTAAAACATATGCCCCTTCTCAAACTAAAAATTAATACAATAGCAGATTATAATATCCCTACTAATATATTAGCAGATTCAGTATTCCGTAAGTACTAATGATATTATCAAATCATAACTAAATTATGGTAGAATAGGAGAGTATCCCAGAACTTCTGATTACAGATGAATCACTATAAAATTAACAATGTACTATCCCATAGAGTATGTTCTGGTATCTATTATTTATCTGTCAAAGGGGAATTAATAGGGTATCCCAGATCCTGAGTCACACCAGGATGATTCTCACAGCTCAGGGGAGTATCCCTTCTAGACATACCTTCTATCCATCCCACACATATTATTACCATATTGCTGTCCCACTGCTAACCTACATGCAAGTATGCTTAGACTCGGTAGGCAAAGAGACCAGAGTCTCTATGGAACTCTCAGCAGGGCAGCTCCTGGTCCAGGGAAATGTAAGCCCATGGTATTCTGGAGATCAAGTGCAGGTTCCCGAGGTGCCGCGACATTCTCAGGACAGCGCACTTTGCTGTTTAGCCACTTAGAGCTCCAAGTTCTCCTCCCCAGTCCCTATGTTACTCTATCTCCCTCAGAGAAAATACTTCAGGTCAAGTCTGTGCCATTGCAAACTCATGCATCTATTGAACAGACATTTATTGCTTGGTGGTAATGTGTCAGGCTCCCAGCTGGACTCAGAAAAACAGTGGTGAACAGAACCGATGAAATCCCCACTTTCACATTTGGATGTGAGTGGCTGGGATGGGCAAGAAGCAGGTAAATAAGTAGACTAACTAGACAATTCCAGATAGCCATAAGCACTAGGCAGAAAATAAGGAAGGTGAGTTGATTGAGAGGGAACCATTTGGTAGTGACAGGATGGTTAAATTTAGTTTTGGTGATTAGGAAGGGTCTTTCAGGGGAGGTAGCCTTCTTGTCCTATGACTGTGCCAAAGAACTATATAAACAGATTTAAATTTTGTGAGAAGAGCAGAGGACATCAAAACACACCCGCAATGTACTGGTTATTATAGGGCATGTGTCCCATCGGCCTGTACCCATCTGAAACACACAACTACTGCTATTTGAAATGTCAGTATCTAGGATATGATATCCTCCTCCGTGCCCACTCCTCATTTTTTTTGTTGTTGCAATTATATTAGCTTAAAGGAACTGTGTATCGAGATTTAGCCTCCAGATTCTTACCCAAATTCCTACAAAGTAGTAATATTTGAATGAGTAGAAAAAAAAAAAAAACCCTTAAGAGTTGTCTTGGTCTCCTGTGAGCTTATCTTTATTGCTGGATATTCTAAGACAACGATTTCATTTTCTGTTTCTCTTTTTGATGAGGAATGATCAATGGTTTTTCAAGTAAGGATTTTAAAATAAATGAAAAACAGCTCCTTTCTCTAAAAATTAAAAAACAAAATCTTGAGCAGCCCAGGTGGCTCAGCGGTTTAGTGCCGCCTTTAGCCCAGGGCATGATCCTGGAGACCCGGAATCAAGTCCCATGTCAGGCTCCCTGCCTGGAGCCTGCTTCTCCCTCCCCCCTCTTTCTCTCTCTCTGTCTCTCATGAATAAAAAAATAAAATATTTTTAAAAAGTAAAAAAAAATCTTATTCAATATTTATTTCTTTAATGGCGTTTCAACATAGTATACTATAGTGTCAAGAGGAAAATATCTATTGCCAAGGTAAAGTACATGGCGTGTACTAATACCTTATGGTTGAAAGAGTGAATATATGTGGTTTCTCATTCAGACTGCCCCCACCCCACTAGTTTGACTTAGACAAATTCTTCATTCCCTAGAGACCACCAGCCTGATCACCTGGAGAAAGAGAGGTTACATCAGATGGTCTATAAGGTCATGTCCAACCCTACAATTGTATGACTCAATAACTCAGCTGGCTATTCCCGATGACATAGTTAAAATGACATTGACTTTAGAGCCTACATTTCGAGACTGGGTACCTATGGCAAGATAAAGCATTCAAGGAGCCAAGCTGGCAATGGGACTTGAGAAAGGCAAGTGGAAGCAATGCTGTTGCTGGCAAAGACCCAGGTTTGGTTCTCCATGCCACCTCAAATCATTCCAGACCAAGCTCATAGTCACAGAGACCCAGAGACCAATACTCACTTGGGAGAATTCTTTAAAAAGAAGAAAAGCACTTCACTAAAATACTACCCTACCTGCAGCTTTGTTCTCAGATGGACCTGAGGTCAGAACCTGTGCTAAAGGCTAACCCAGATCTCAGGAAGACATCTAAAAGCCTCAATCTCCACATCTATAAAACAGAAAATAAAAACCGTATTTCCCTCTTTGAGTTTTTGTGAAGATTAAATAAAATAGTGATTGCAAAGCACTTAGTATAGTATCTCTTATTATTCTTTTTCTTAAAGATTTATTTATTTATTTATTTATTTATTTATTTATTCATGATAGACATGGAAGGAGGGAGGGAGAGAGAGAGAGGCAGAAACACAGGAGGAGGGAGAAGCAGGCTCCATGCTGGGAGCCCGATGCAGGACTTGATCCCAGGACTCCAGGATCACGCCCTGGGCCAAAGGCAGGCACCAAACCGCTGAGCCACCCAGGGATCCCCATCTCTGATTATTCTTAGGAATTTTTATAAACCTCTCTGACCTTTGGACATAAAAGAATCTGCACTCAGGCTCACCTACACCATGCTTTGGAAACATTAAATCATTCCAACAGCAAGTCAAAAGAATTTCTCAGCAGGTAGCAATTTACTTCCTTGAAGTTAAATTCAAATGTTTTATTTTATTAAAACAAGCAAAACAAAGGTAACAAGGTTCTATTTCTGCTTTGTAGCTGAACATGTGTATGAATGTAATTGTAGTTGTGCTCCATAAATCTGACAGCCATTTTCAAACTTGATTGGTAGAGTTTATGCAAGTGTATGCAATGCACATTATGCTGTACTCTTTCAGTTACAAATGATATATAAATACAGGAGGATGAAAATTTAGAGAACCACTCGGAGACCCACAAAACACCAAAAACAACTTCAATATATAGACTACAAGCCTGGAATACCCACAACCTTGATGTTTATCATTGGTCATGCTGAGCAGGCAAGCCTTTGCTTTCTGATCTAATCAACTTCAGAATGATTGTGAAGCCAACAGCTGTGTCAGAGCAATTGGAAAAATAGATTCAGAACAAAGGGGAAGACCCATCTCTCTAGGACATCTCCCTCTGGAACACATGCTAAGCTTCAATGGAATGTATAAATATTTCATTCACTATTTTGTACAACATTACTCCTATGATTTATATGTCCAACCCATTACTTTTAAAAGAACATTGACATACCCTTTGAACAGTGCCTCCTCTAACCTCCCTCTTCCCTTACTTAATGAGCTTAGGGGGATTAGAACCCTAAGTAGAATCTTTGCCTGTTCCATATAACATCACAGGTATATTTATATACCAAAATATAAAGTCATTTACTTTCATTTTGTAGAAGTGTAGCTTCCCTTAGGACAGCTGTTATCTGGGATATTTTCTGTTTTGTGTTTTCTTTCATGATATTTTGAGAAGGACAGAGGCATGAGGAGGTACTGAGATATTGTACTTCCTATCCCTATTGCATCTGAAGGGAACAGGAAGATAAATAAAACGACAGGCATGTAGAGGAAGAGTGGGAAGAGGAGAACTGGTTGACCCTGCTAGAAGGAGCTGCAGGTCCACAAGCTGGCTTGCTTTCACAACCTCACAGTTGGGCCAGTGGCTTCAAGGACACAATTGACCAGATAGACATGGCCTCCTTCAATTGCTGATTCCTATCTTTGCAAATTTTAAGGAATTCTAGAGTTTAAGTGGATTGGGATCAATGCAATTTATGATTAAGCATGTTTTGGTGATTTTTACTTTCTAATAATGTGTATACTTAAAAATCCAGAAAGATGTGGGCCAGAACACTACTCAGTATCTTTCAAGTCAGGAAACACAGGATTTAAAATATATTATTTATGTTTTAATAGTAAGGTAACACAATTTTTGCTAACCTCCAGACAGTTGAAATAGCTAAAAAATTAAAACAAGGGGTCAACAGTTCACCCAGAAAAAGACCACAATAAATAGTCTATTTTTTTTTCTGTTACCAGATGTTTTGGATATTCTCAAGCAATCCCGATCCCCTAAATAGAACTCGTCCTTCACTGATAAGGAATAAATGCTTTAGGGGATCCCTGGGTTGCACAGTGGTTCAGCGCCTGCCTTTGGCCCAGGGCGTGATCCTGGAAACCGGGGATCAAGTCCCGCGTTGGGCTCCCGGCATGGTGCCTGCTTCTCCCTCTGCCTGTGTGTCTGCCTCTCTCCCTCTCTCTCTCTGTATCATGAATAAATAAATAAAATCTTTAAAAAAAAGGCGAAAAAAAAAAGAATAAATGCTTTGGGATGGGTTTTTATTTTTCTCATTCAATGACAGGTTCCTTTTTTTTTTTAAAGATTTTATTTATCTATTCATGAGAGACACAGAGAGAGGCAGAGACACAGGCACAGAGAGAAGCAGGCTCCCTGAAGGGAGCCTGATGCAGGACTCGATCCTGGGACCCCAGGATCACGACCTGAGCCAAAGGCTGACACTCAACCGCTGGGCCACCCAGGCATCCCAATGAGAGGTTCCTGCTCCAGGAGGGATCTGCTCAGTCTGCCCTCATTCCAACCTTGCCCCCCATCCTGCCGCCTGTTAGGGAGGGGACCTGGTACACAGATTATGCTTCCCAAGTTCTTGGGTCTGCTAGCTTCTGCCTGGGTTCCAACTGAGCAGAGACTAGACAGCAAAGAAAAGGAATATATAGGTTATCCCCTCCTTCTTCCCTGCCTTCGGAGGCTTCTCTATCAGTAATATGCTTCTCTGTAGTTTCAGTTTCAGTCGACACCTTTCTGGAGCTTCAGCTGCATAACTTCTTCCATTTGCCCCCAGTCTAGGGGTGATGGTGGCTAATAATCTCACGGAGCTTGCTTGGCTTCTCAGTTCGTCACCCCTGGACACGATCCCCTGAAACACATTCCTTTTTGTTTTAATAACTAGCATGGATTCTGTGTTTCTGGCTAGCCTCTTCCTGATATACCTCCACAGTAATTTATAGACTGTTACCTTTTCTTTAGTTCATTCAACAATTCTAGAGCATCTAAATGTAGCAGGTACTGCTTGAGTGGCTAAAAGTACAGCAGCAAACAAGGCCAACAGTATGCCTGTTCTTGTGAAGCTCCATAAGTTTCATGAAGACGGACAATAAACAAAAATATAAAATGACAGATAATAATATGTAAAATTCAGAGGAAGAAGGCTAGGCAATGTGCGGATGAGAGACTGAGCACTACTTTAGTTTGGAGAGTTACAGGAAGCCTCACAGAGGAGGTGCCATTTGAACTGAGCTATGAAGGACAAGAAGGGACCAGCTATGTCACAAAGAAGAGACGGAGCACTCCAGGTAGAGACAGGGAAACTTGGGCAGGAAGAAGTTTAGAATAGTGGAGGGACAGCGAGGCCAGAAAGGAAAAGCTCCTCCTGAGCAGAGGTCAGGGATGGAGGTAGAAGACTGGTCATGGAGATAGGAATTTGAACTTTATTTTTCTAAGTGGGATTAGAAGCCATCAGAGAGTTATAAGCAGAGGTAGGGAGCATGATTTAATTTATAATTTTAAAAATTTACTCTAACTGCTTTTGGGAGAGTGGATCGAGGGAGGGCAGGAGGGGAAGCTTCCAGGTGAGTCACCTCTATTACCAGGGTACCTATGATGGTGGAGATTGGGCTAAGGTGGTAGCAGTAGAGAGGGAGGCGATGTAACTGCTGTCAAGGGAGAGTGGATGGGATTGCTGATAAATAGAATGTCAGAGTAAGATCAGGAAAGAATAATGAAGGATAATTGTGATTTTTTTGGTTGACCAAATAGATGGATACGTAAACCAAAAATCATTCTCGATCATATTTCTTTCATCTTACTAGAGTTAACATTCTTCTCTTGAGAAGTATTCATACATAAATGTAAACCTGGTATTTGTTTCATTACCCAGCATTTTATTTTGAAAACTTTCAAGTCTTTGAAAATATTACAAGGACATTACTGTAAACACCACAGGTTCCTTTTCCTATATTCACCAGTGTCAATATTTTGCTACATCTGCTTATATCATTTTCCCTCTATATATCACCCACACACACACACACAGTTTCACTAAAACACTTAAAAGGAAGTGGCAGACATGACACTTCCCCTCTTGATTATTCAGCACATATCTTCAAAGAACAGGACATTCTCCCATAAAGCTGTTCTATTTTCACTCCCAAGAATTTTTACCTTAATGTGAAATTATTATCTATCATATAAGCCCTCTTCATATTTCTGTTTCCCACAAAATTGTTTCTTACAGCCCTTATAGAACCTCCTTTCCCCTCAAAATCTGCTATCCAATAAAGAATCATTCATTTTTCATATCACTATTGTCTCCTTAATCTAAAATAGACCAGTCTTTTTTTTTTTTTTTTTGAAGAGTCTAAGCCAGCTACGATGTTCCTCAATGGAATTTTTTCTGCTTGTTTCTTCAAGATTGAATTAAAGACAAACTTTATTTGGTGGATTACTACAGAGATGATATTGTGCCCTTCTTAGTGATCAGCCAGGAGGTGCATGCTATTACTTGGATCCAATTATGGGTCAGATAAGTTTGATCACTTGGTTAAGATGGTGGCTTTTTAGTTTTAATCAATAGAATCTTAATAGCCTTCAACCAACTCATGAAATTAGAGAAATATCTCTTTGCTATTTCAAAACATAACAACAGTCACTGCACAGAATGTTCATAAAAATGTCCACTCCCTTGAAGGTGGATAGCTCTCTCTGGAAATATAGGGAAACCGGTAACAACAATAGTGAAAGAAGACTGTATGTGTGTCACCTGTCTTAAACAAGCAGCCATAGGTAGTTTCTATTATAAATAACTCTTTGGAGAAGAGTTAGAACATAGCATGACATGAATGGAAAGTGATGTGCAGATCTAAATTTAAATGATCACAGAGGGACACCTTGGCAGCTCAGTAGTTGAGCTTCTGCCTTTGGCTCAGAGCATGATCCCGGAATTTTGGGATCAAGTCCCACATCCGTGGGGAGCCCGCTTCTCTCTCTCTCTGCCTGTGTCTCTGCCTCTCTGTGTGTCTCTCATGAATAAATGAATAAAATCTTTAAAAATAAATAAATAATAAATGATCACAGAAAGTGGGTTCCTCCATGCATAATGCCAATCCTTTGCTTGAAATAAGTGCCACGGGCTAATTCCATAAAAGAAAAGTCATATGCAAATATTTACACAAAACGGTACACTGGATATTCTCGCACCTGTTCTCACAATTAATCCTCAGGTTGTTTCTTCATACATGTAATTAAGATTCAGAAAGGCTCCCTAAATTTCAATAGTTCAAATTCTCAAATTCAAGTCTCAAAATTAATTCTCAATTCTCAACGTTAATATGTTCCAATTTACCATTGGAATCTATAATAAAGTTACTCTAAAATACATGTACTATCCAGAGTGGGGGTGAATGGGTGATGGGCACTGAGGGGGGCACTCGATGGGATGAGCATTGGGTGTTATTCTGTATGTTGGCAAATTGAACACCAATAAAAAATAAATTTATTATTAAAAAAAGAAAATGAGTAAAGAAAAGTGAAATAAAACAATTTTTGAATTCCTAATTGACCCAACAGACAATGGTTTGCTCAAAAACCAGCAACCAAGTACTCAGCGATCACAGCTTATGAGTAAGTGAGATGAGGGCCCTACGGCATGAGAAGGAGGAATTGAGAATACTCTGTTCTGAGGAATGTGTATTGTGTGTGAAGCCTGTGAGGGCACTCGGATTCTTTATAAATGCATCCTGCAAACTCTTTAAAAAATAAGAAAAGAAGCATAATCTAGATACTAAGGAGGGAGAGAAAATGCAATCACAAAATGTTGAATTAAAACCAAAGGAAGCAGGAAAACACTGGAAGACATAAAAATAAACAAAGAACAAGGGCAATAACAGACAACAGTAACCAATATGGTAGATATTGATCTAACTATACTCAGGATCATGTTAAATATCAGTGGTGTAAATATGCTAATTAACAGCCATGTTAAGACACTCAACATCACCCAGCATCAAGGAAACGCAAATCAAAACCACAATGAGCTACTTACCTCATACCTGTCAAAATGGCTAAAATGAACAAATCAGGAAATGGCAGATGTTGGTGAGGATGTGGAGAAAGGGGAGTCTTTTTCCACTGTAGGTGGTAACGCAGGCTTGTGCAGCCACTGTGGAAAACAATGCAGAGGGTCCTCAAGAAGTTAAAAATAGAGCTACCCTATGACCCAGAAACTGCACTACTGAGTTTTTGCCCCAAAGATACAGATGCAGTGATCACAAAGGGCACATGCTCCCCAATGTTTGTTGCAGTATTATCAACAAAAGCCAAACTATGGACAAAGCCCGAACGTCCATCAACGGATTAATGGATAAAGAAGGTGTTGGGGGTGTGTGTGTGTGTGTATGTGTGCGTGCGCGTGCACACACACACACACACACACACAGAGCGAGAAATATTACTCAGCCATGAAAAAGAATGAAATGTTGCCATCTGTCATGCTATGGACAGAGTTGGAGAATATAATGCTAAGGGAAATAAGTCAGTCTGAGAAAGACAAATACTGTATGATCTCACTTATGTGGAATTTAAGAAACAAAAGAGATGAATATATTTGAAGAGAAAATAAAAAGAGAGAAGTAAGAAAAGAGACTTTTTTTTAATAGAATTCATTTATTTATTCATGAGAAACACAGAGGGAGAGAGAGGCAGAGACACAGGCAGAGGTAGAAGCAGGCTCCCCGCAGGGAGCCCGATGTGGGACTTGATCCCAGGTCTCCAGGATCACACCCCAGGCTGCAGGCGGCACCAAACCGCTGCATCACCGGGGCTGCCCAATCACAGTTATTTTAAAGTCCGCATCTGGTAGTCACTGAAGGTTGGAGTAGCTGTGCCAATTTGCTAAAATCAGACAGCAATGAAATTTGCTACATCAATTGGCTCTTCCTTTCATGAACAGTTCTCTGTAGGATATGGTGCTATTTGATAGCATCTTACCCGCAGTACAACCTCTTTCAAAATTGGAGTCAGTCTTCTCAAACCTTGCTGCTGCTTTATCAACTAAGTTTATGTAATATTCTGAATCCCTTATTGCCATTTCAACAGTCTTTACAGATTCTTTCCCAGGAGTAGGAATAGGTTGCGTCTCAAGAAATCATATTCTTTTTTCATCCATAAGAAGCAACTCACTATCGGTTGAGGTTTTTTTCCCCCCACTTTTAAAGCCATCATTTTTGGCATTAGTACTTTTAAAAATTTTTAAGTTTTTGCTTAAATTCTAGTTGGTTAGTATGTGGTGCAATATTGGTTTCAGGAGTAGAGTACAGTGATTCCTTACTAATGTATAACATCATGTGCTCATCACAAATGCACCCCTTAATGCTCATCACCCTGTTCGCCCATCTCCCCTCCAGAAACCATTAGTTTGTTCTCTGTAGATAAGAGTCTCCTGTGGTTTGCTTCTCTTTTTTGTCTTCCCTTCCCCTATGTTCATCTGTCTTATTTCTTAAATTCCACATATAAGTGAAATGATATGGTATTGATCTTTATCTAACTGACTTATTTCATCCAAGTTCTATTATGAGATTGCAGCAGTTCAGTCACATCTTCAGGTTCTACCTCTAATTCTAGTTCTCCTGCTGTTTCCACCCCATTTGCAGTTATTTCCTCCACTGAAGTCTTGAGCCCCTCAAAGTCATCCCTGGGGTTTAGAGTCAACTTCTTCCAAATTCCTATTTCTGTTGATATTTTGAATGCTTCTCACGAATCACAAATGTTCTTAATAGCATTTAGCGTGGTCAGTCCTTTCCAGAAGGCTTTCAATGGACTTTTCCCACATCCATCAGAGAAATCAGTATCTATGGCATCTATAGCTGTATGAAATGTGTTTCTTAAATATTAAGCCTTGAAAGTTGAAAATGACCACTTGATCCATGGGCTGCAGAATGGATGTTGTATTAGAGGTAGAAAAACAGCATTAATCTCACTGTACCTCTCTGTCAAAGCCCTTGGGTGCCCAGGTGCGTTGTTAGTGGGCAGTCATATTTTGAAACGAATCTTTTTTTTTCTGAGCAGTCAGTTCAACAGTGGACTTAAAACATTCAAGAAACCATGTCATAAATATATGTACGGTCATCTAGGCTTTGCAGTTCCATTTATAGAGCACAGATAGAAGGGATTTAGCATAATTCTGAAGGGCCCTAGGAATTTCATAACAGTAAATGAGCATTGGCTTTGGCTTAAAGTCATCAGCTACATTAGCCCCTAACTTAGAGAGTCAGCCTGTCCTTTGATGCTTTAAGGCCAGACATTGACTTCTCTCTAGCTATGAAAGTCCTAACGTCCACTATGAGGCTGTTTAATCTACATTGAAAATCTGCGGTTCAGTGTGGCTGCCTTCATTAATTCTCTTTGCTACAACTTCTGGATACCTTGCTGCAGCTTCTGCATCAGCACTTGCTGCTTCACCTTGCACTTTTATGTCATAGAGATAGTTTCTTTCCTTAAACCTCATGAACTAACCTCTGCTAGCTCAGACTTTTCTTCTGCAGCTCAACTAATTAATTATTAGGGCTTGAAAAAGTAGAGATTTCCCACATACCTGTCTCACCCAAAACACACACACACACACACACACACACACACACACACACACACACACACACAGAGAGAGAGAGAGACAGAGAGACAGAGAGAGAGCCTCTCTTACGTCAAGATTTTCCAGCGGGCAGGGGAGGGGGGCACTTGTCACAACTGATGAATCGACACTGATACATCATTATTACTCAAGGTCCATAGTTTATATTATGATCCACTCTTGGTGTTATACATTCTGTGGGTTTGGAAGAATGTGTGGTAAAATCTATTTGTCAATATAGTATCATACAAAGTATTTTCATGACATTATTCTTGTATCCCGGGGATAAATCCCACTGGGTCATGGTGAATAATCTTTTTAATGTATTGTTGGAGCCTATTGGTTACTGTCTTGTTGAGAATTTTTGCATCTGTGTTCATCAGGGATATTGATCTATAATTTTCCTTTTTGTGGGGTCTTTGTCTGGTTTTGGAATTAAGGTGATACAGGCCTCATAAAATGAGTTTGGAAGTACTCCATCTCTTTCTATCTTTCCGAACAGCTTTGGTAGGTTAGGTATGGTTTCTTCTTAAAGTATTGATAGAATTCCCCTGGGAGGCCATCTGGCCCTGGACTTTTGTGTCTTGGGAGGGTTTTGATGACTGCTTCAGTTTCCTCCCTGGTTATTGGCCTGTTCAGGTTGTCTATTTCTTCCAGTTCTAGTTTTGGTAGTTTGTGGTTTTCCAGAAATGCGTCCATTTCTTCTAGATTGCCTAATTCATTGGCGTAAGTTTTTAACATCGTTTGTATTTCCTTGGTATTGATGGTGATCTCTCCTTTCTCGTTCATTATTTTATTAATTTGAGTCTTCTCTCTCTTCTTTTTAATAAGGCTGGCTAATGGTTTATCTATCTTATTAATTCTTTCAAAGAACCAACTTCTGGTTTTGTTGATCTGCTCCACAGTTCTTCTGGTCTCTATTTCATTGAGTTCTGCTCGAATCTTTGTTGTCATCTTCTGCTGGGTGAAGGTTTCATTTGCTGTTTCTCTCCAGCTCCTTTAGGTGCAAGGTTAGCTTTTGTATTTGAGTTTTTTCCAGTTTTGAGACGGATGCTTGTATTGTGATGTATTTCCCCCTCATGACTCCTTTTGCTCTATCCCAAAGATTTTGAATGGTTGTATCTTCATTCTCACTAGTTTCCACAAATCTTTTTAATTCTTCTCTAATTTCCTGGTTGACCCTTTCATATTTTAGTAGATGGTCCTTAACCTCCACCTGTTTGAAATCCATCCAAACTACTTCTTGTGATTTCGTTCTAATTTCAAAGTATTATGGTCTGAAAATATGCAGGGGACAATCCCAATGTTTTGGTATCGGTTAAGACTTGATTGGTGACCCAGTATGTGGCCTATTCTGGAGAAAGTTCCATGTGCATTTGGGAAGAATGTGTATTCAGTTGTGTTTGGATGTAGGATTCTATAAATATCTGTGAAATCCATCTGGTCCAGTGTATCATTTAACACTCGTTTCTTTGGAGATGTTGTGCTTCGAAGATCTGTTGATTATAGAAAGCGCTGTGTTCAACTCACCAAGTATAAGTGTATTATTATCTAAGTATGTCTTAACATTGGTTACTACCTGATTGATATACTTGGCAGCACCCACATTAGGTGCATATATATTTATGATTGTTAGGTCCTTTCTAGTATAGATCCTTTAAGTATGATATAGTGTCACTGTTCATCTCTTACTACAGTCTTTGGGATAAACTAATTCATCTCATATAAGGATGGCTACCCCTGCTGTCGTTTGAGGACCATTTGAATGGCAAATTGTTCCACAACCTTTTATTTTCAGGTTGTAGGTGACCTTACGTCTAAAATGAGTCTCTTGTAGACAGCAAGTAGATGGGGCCTGCTTTTTTATCCAGTCAGAAACCCTGCACCTTTTGATGGGGTCATTAAGCCCATTCACGTTCAGAATTACTATTGAAAGATATGAATTTAGTGTCATCATGATACCTATTCAGTTCCTGTTTTTGTGGATTGTTTCCTTGGACTACCTCTTTCTTTTACTGAGTCCCCCTTAATATTTCTTGCAGAGCTGGTTTGGTGCTCATCATATTCTTTCAGTTTCTGCCTATCTTGGAAGCTCTTTCTCTCTCCTATTCTGAATGAGCTCCTGCTCGATAGAGTATTCTTGGCTGCAGGTTCTTCTCATTTAGGACCCTGACTATATCCTGCCAGCACTTTTTGGCCTGCCAGGCCTCTGTGGCGAGCTCTGCTGTTATTCTAATACTTCTGCTCATAAGCGTTAGGGATTTCTTGTCTCTTGCTGCTTTAAGGATCTTCTCTTTATCTTTGGAATTTGTAAGTTTTACTATTAAAGGTCGAGGTGTTGAGTGGTTTATATTCATTTCCCCAGGGCAGGGGTGGGGGGGAATCTATCTCCTGTATCTGAATGCCTGTTTCCCTTCCCAAGTAAGGGAAGTTCTCAGCTATGATTTGTCCAAATACACCTTCTGGTCCTCTGTCTCTGTCGGTGCCCTCTGGAACCCCAATTAAACGTAGATTTTTTCCTGCTGAGGCTGTCATTTATTTCCCTTAACCTTTCCTCGTGATCTTTTTTTTTTTTCTTTTTTCCTCAGCTTCCTTCCTTGCCATCAACTTGTCTTGTATGTCACTCACTGGTTCTTCTACCTCGTTAACCCTCATTGTTAGGACCTCCAGTTTGGATTGCATCTCATTTAATTGATTTTTAATTTCAGGCTGATGAGATCTCAATTCTGCAGTCATGAAGTATCTTAAATCCCTTATCCTTATTTCTAGAGCCACCAGTAGGTTTAGAATTGTGTTTCTGAATTGGCTTTCTGAATTTGAATTGTATTCCAAACTTTGTAACTCTATGGGAGAGAGGATGTTTCTGATTCTTTCCTTTGTGGTGAATTTTTCCTTCTAGTCATTTTTCTCAGTGCAGAGTGGCCAGAAACAAGTTGTACTGGAAAAAGGAGAAAGATAGAGAGAGAAAAAAAAAGGGGGGGGAGGCGGAAACAGAAAACAAAAAACAAGAGGGAGTATCCTCTGATTCTATATATTGTAAATCCCTCGACTTCCCCTGTTAGTTTCCAGCACTGCTTTGGTCAAGAACTTGCTTTCCCTGTCCTTCCAGCTGGTCTTCTGGGGCATGGGCCTGCTTCTACAAGCAATGCTGATTCTCAGAGGTGTGTGCACCTGGGGGAGCTGCCCAGCCCCCTGCCAGGTGCAGGGCTCAGTGGGAGCTGTTTATCCTGTGAGGCCCCTGCTGAGTCCCTGGTAAAAAGTGACAGTAGGAGGAACAACAGTGGCGGCGGCCAGGTCTCCAGCCCTGGAGTCAGCTCCCGCAGTAATTACCACAGCTCCCAGTCCGAAGGGGCCTGGGTGCTCCACAGGCGGGCTGCACCCAGAGCAGGAGCCTCCTTACTGCCGTGTGTTCTCTCGGCTTCCGCCTGTCCCGGGGGGAGTGCCAGATCCTGGGCTGCTTCCCCTGGTGCCCTGGGATCTGGGGCCTGTGCCGGTGGAATCACGCTCCTGGGCCATGCAGCCCCCTCGAAGCGGAGCCGCCGCCTTAGCCGCTCCTGGCCCCTCCGGGCGCATGCTGCAGCCCTTTAGGGAGCTCGGCCCATAGTATGTGGCGCCCTCTCCCTTGGGGCGCAGTTCCTCTGTTAGTGCCCCTGGGAGCCTGAGGGCATCCCTGCCCATCCTGGGATCCTGCCCGAACTCCCTGCAAGTGCCTTTCCTTCCGGGAAGATTGGTAAACCTGCATCTCTGGGACTGGCCTTTCCTGTACTGGGGTCACTTGCCACCAGGTCTGAGCCAGGCTCTTTGCGGGGCCTCCTCCCCCTTGGATGCTTTTCATTTTTTCCGTCTTCCTACTTTGATAGAAGTGAAAACTCTTTTCACTGTAGCATTCCAGCTGTTTTCTCTTTAAATCTCAGGCCGAATTCCTTGTGCTCTCTTAAGTAAAATCCTTTTTATTTTAAAAGTGGCTTAAAAAAATCCATGGATGCTACATTTGTGGTGAGCATAGTATAATGCATACAGAAACCGAATGCCTATGCTGTACACCTGAAACTACTGTAACGGGTTAACTATACTCAAGTAGAAAAAACTTTTAACTCCATAAAATAAAATAAAATAAAATAAAATAAAATAAAATAAAATAGGAGATAAAAGAACTGATGCCACAGATATACAAGTATCACAAGAGATTATTGTGAACCATATTGCAAGCACCCATATTGTGAAGTCTATATGGCCAAGAACAAGGAACAGCCTTGCTCTACACTGAATATTTCTATACCCACTCCTCCAAACTCAGGTTTTAAGTCTTAGTGTTCAATGTGATGATATTTGGAGGTGATGCCTTTGGTAAGTGATTAAGTCATGAAGGTGTAGTCCTCCTGATTTGAGATTAGTGCCCTTCTAAAGGAGGCTGGAGTGAGCTCCCTTGACCCTGTCCCTTATGAAGACATAGGAGGAAGACAGGCACTCATGAACCAGGAAGCAGACCCTCACTGGACACTAATCTGTCAGTGCCTTGATTTTGGACTTCCTAGACTCCAGAACTATGAGAAATAGTAAGATAGTTTATCAAGATAGCTGATCCTGGGGATCCCTGGGTGGCTCAGCGGTTTGGCACCAGCCTTTGTCCCAGGGCATGATCCTGGAGTCCCAGCATCTTGCAAGCCCAAGTCTTGCATTGGGCTCCCGGCATGGAGCCTGCTTCTCCCTCCTCTTGTGTCTCTGCCTCTCTCTTTCTCTCTCTCTCTACATCTATCATAAATAAATAAATCTTAAAAAAAGATAGCTGAGCTGATAGAAGCTCAATATGCAAAGTATTTTTATTTCTATAAGCTATAAACAGGAAATGAAGTTGATTTTTAAAAATAATTTAAAATAGGATCAAAAGTATCAAATAACTGAAAATAAATCTAAAATATATCTTGCAGGATCTTTATAAGAAATTTTTTTAAACACTGAGAGTAGAGCAATTAAAATATTGTTTGGAAAACTCAGTATTATAAATGTCTCTTCCCTTCAAAATATTTATAGATTCAATGCAATCCCAATCCAAATCTTTGCATTGTAAAGCTTCATAAATTGATTATAAAAGACCTATGGAGCCCTTTCCCCCTTTATCCTTTCCGTTCCCAAAGATTTCAGTCCAAAAGCACAGGAACAGAAACAAGGAGCGGTGGTGTCCCAGAGGGAGGTATTGGAGCCTGGCACAGAATTGGGAAGGCATAAATGTAGGAGTGCCACCTGAACAGTCTTAGAGTTCAAGACATAGCATCTCTGAAAGGTGAGTAACTTAGGATGAGGTATCACAGACTTCAAAGGTTCAGGAGGCATCCACACAGGGAAAGAACAGCCCAGCATGGGTTTTCAGAGCCTGTAAGTGAGGCACATCATCTGCAGAAGTGGCCTGGTACAGGGTATCTCAGAAAGGAGGTTTTTATATATCTCAAAGTACTTCTCCATAAAATACTAATTGTAAAGTGCAAAGTTAACATTCTGGGGAAGAAAACTGAAGATACTACTCCAGCGATCAACGTCACCAACCATGGGACAAATCAAAACTGTAGGTCACGTGATATGATGCAATGAGAAGAGTAGAGGACCAGTTCAGTTGTGCTCTTGCTAAAATACATATATGTATATGTATATAAATATAATCTTAATTTTATCATAAGGAAACATAAGATACGTAAGAAAAACCCACACTGAAAAGACATTCTACGTTACTGGAATGAACTCTTCAAAGGATTAAAAGTCACAAAAATCAATGGAAAGACTAAGGAACTGTTCTAAACTGAAAGAGACTAAGAAACACAACATCTTAGTTCAGTACATGGTTTTGAATAGGACCTTCCTTGCTATAAAGGATACTACAGACAAATGTCAGAGCTTTAAAAGAATATGAGGTTTATTTTATTTTTTTAGAAGATTTTATTTATTCATGAGACACACACACACAGAGAGAGAGAGAGAGAGAGAGAGAGAGAGATGCAGAGACACAGACAGAGGGAGAAGCAGGCTCCATGCTATGAAAGGAGCCTGATGTGGGACTCGATCCCCGGTCTCCAGGATCACACCTTGAGCTGCAGGCGGTGCTAAACCACTGCGCCACCGGGGCTGCCCAGAATATGAGGTTTAGATGATAGAGGGGATAGTTGACGTAGCAATTGCACAACTGGGTATTTACCCCATAGATACAAATGTAGTGAAATGAAGGGGCACCTGCACCTCAATGTTTATGGTAGCAATATCCACAATACCCAAACTGTGGAAGGAGCCAAGATGTCCTTCAACAGAGGAATGGATAAAGAAGATGTGGTATGGGACCCCTGGGTGGCTCAGCGGTTGAGTGTCTGCCTTTGGCTCAGGGCATGATCCTGGGATCCGGGAAGAGTCCCATGTCCGGCTCCCTGAATGGAGTTTGCTTCTCCCCCTGCCTGTGTCTCTGCCTCTCTCTCTCTCTCATGAGTAAATAGATGAATTCTTTTAAAAAAAAAAGATGTGATATACATACAAAATGGAATATTACTCAGACGTCAGAAAGGATGAAAACCTACCACTTACATCAATGGGCATGGAACTAGAGGGTATCAGGCTGAGTGAAACAAGTCAACTGGAGAAAGACAATGATCATATGGTCTCCCTCATAGGTGGAATATAAGAAATAGTGCAAGGAGGGGAAACTGAATGGGGAAAAATCAGAGAGGAAGACAAACCATGAGAGACTCAACTCCAGAAAACATACTGAAGGTTGCTGAAAGGGAAGTGAATGGGGGGATGGGGTAAATCAGTGATGGTCATGAAGGAGGGCATGTGACGTGATGAGCACTTGGTGTTACATGCAACTGATGAATTATCGAAAACTTTATCTGAAAACGATGACCCTTCTAAATGTTGGGAAATTGAATTTAAATTTAAAAACATAATGTATACCTAACATAGTTTGAATGGGTGTACTTATATGCCAATTTTTAAAAAACACAGTACTGTAAATGTATTTTCTCTTCCTTCTTATCTTTTTTTAAAAGATTTTATTTATTCATAAGAGGCAGAGAGAGAGAGAGAGAGAGAGAGAGGCAGAGACACAGGCAGAGGGAGAAGCAGGCTCCATGCAGGGAGCCTGATGTGGGACTTGATCCCGGGTCTCCAGCATCACACCCGGGCTGAAGGCGGCGCTAAACCGCTGAGCCACCCGGGCTACCCTCTTCTGATTTTTCTTAATAACATTTTTCTCTAGCTTACTTTATAAGGAGAATATAGAATGGAATACATATAACACACAAAAAATAGGTTAATTGACTGTTTTGGTACAATATTCTGGTCAACAGTAGATTAGTAGTAGTTAAGTGCCTGGGGAGTCAAAAGTTCACAGATTTTTACACAGAGGATCAGTGCCCCCCTAAGCTCCACATTATTCAAGGGACAATTGTATTAGTGTTGATTTTCTGATTGGCAGGGTTGTACGGTAGCTATGTGGAATGTACTGACTTGCAGGATATAGGGGCCACAGGAATTGAGCACAAATTAACAATTTACTTTCAAACCATTCTGGAGGGAAAAGGTCGTTTTCTCTATTTTTTCTTTTCTCTAATTTTAAGACTCTTCTCAAAAAGTAAATTAAAAAAAAAAAGAAAAGATAAAAAGCCTTAGGCAAATCTTTTTCACCATGAGGAAAGAACTATGAATAATAAGTATTTAAAATTGAAATTATACACAGGGTTTATGGCACTATAAAAATTGAAATACATACAAACATTGGTGATAGCTTTAGCAGCAGTATATCAAAATGATGTGTGTCTAAATCCATATGTCTAGTAATAAAACATAGAAAATACAAAAAAAAAAAAAAACAACTACCAATTACCAGCCCCAAAACATTATCAACAACTTGGTCCGATCTACTTGGGCAGATTGGAGCCTGTAAAACTCAATAATGCTGGTTTCCATGTAGAAAATATGCTTAAATTTAATCAGATGCCAAGAAACATAGCTTAAAATAATATATAAACTTTCATTACACACGATATAACAACATTTCCTTTAATAAAGATTTTTTGTACATCAGATATTTACTGGGAAACAATTAAAATGTTATATTAAACATCTAGGTAATAAACTTTTACTATATAGCTTTCAGATCATATACTTTCTATTCAAAATCTCTACATATTCTCGTGATGCTTGCAGTACTAGATCTTGATTTACATTTGACTCGTCAGTAGGTCCTAAAGGAGAAGATCTACAGAATCCTGATTCTCAATCATGAGCAACTGAAAAAGAGAAAGAATAATATTCTTTATCTGAAATACTTTGTAGTTAACTAGAAGTTAGTAAAAAAAAAGTTGGAATCTTCTGAGTGTTAAAAGGATGAAAAATATCTACATATAACTACAATATAAAATACAAGATTACTATTAAATCAAGTTTGCTCACGATTGCCCATTGAATTAATTACTACTGTGGATAAACACTAGAGCTTCTGGTTTTCTCATTACAAGATGAGATTGCAAGCTGATGGCACAGTCCACCCCTGAACAATCATATACTATCAACTGAAAAATCTAACAGGCAATATCTAGAGTCAAATATATCATGGCAGGTTTAAAACAAGACATTATAAGAACACACAGAAGGGACATCCTGGTTTTCTATCAATATTGTCTGCTTTTCTGTGGAGGGAATAGGAAGGCTGATACCTGAAAGATTACTCTCTGCAAAGCAGCAGAGTAGGGTAATGGCGACAGAGAAGGCTCACCAATGTGGCAAGAACCAAATTGATTTGGGTGCTTATATTCCATGCTAAGAAACCTGGAATTTTACCCAATGGCAAAACCAGTGGCTGGAGATTGAAATGTCACCTGTCAAGGGACAGCTATATGAACTATATAATTGCTTAACTAAGTATTACTGAGACAAGTCTGGTCTGTTTGGTCTTCTACCACTAGCAGAAACAAGAATTTGAGAACGCCCACATTTTCAGATTGACAGTTCCATAGCGATGGCACAAGTGAAGGAAGATTACAGCCAAAAGTGCTAACAGGCATACAGGCTGCAGGTTTTTAAAAAAGGTATGAGGGATCCCTGGGTGGCACAGCGGTTTGGCGCCTGTCTTTGGCCCAGGGCACGATCCTGGAGACCCGGGATCGAATCCCACGTCGGGCTCCCTGCATGGAGCCTGCTTCTCCCTCTGCCTGTGTCTCTGCCTCTCTGTCTCTCTCTGTGTGGCTATCATGAATAAATAAATAAAATCTTAAAAAATAAAAATAAAAAAGGTATGAAACACGATGACCAAATGAGGAATAAGTCTCTTATTCACTATGTTTATGTTTTACATTTTTTATTAGATATATCTAGACAAAATTTTAACAAGGGGAAGGGATGCCAGTTACTATTTGTGGTTTATTTCAGAAATTAATGACCATCTAAATTTGTGAATTTGGCAACATACCTTCTTTTAGTTCTCTGATTATACTGTCTTCCAACATCTGCTGCATCTGAAATAAGTTAAACGTTACTTACAATGTTCAAGTTAAACAAGAGACATTATTGTAGGAATTTTATTTTGCTTATGAAACGTGGTCTGGAAATGATACTTTTAGAAAGTAAAAGCTACAATTTGCTTAAATAGAAAGCTAATCACATAAATAAAATAAATCCCTACTTATTTTAATCTGGATAACTGAGAAGAAACCTATAATGCTGTTTAGAGGATTCTAATAAAAAGTACAATTAATATTGATCAATCGAATATACAGAATTTCTGGAAGAAGAGGACGATGGTGGAGGAGTAGGAGACCCTAGTTTTGTCTGGTGTCTGGGATTCAGCTACATAGGTATCAAATCATTCTGAACACCTGTGGACTCAGACAGAGATCCAAGAAAAGAATTGTTGCAATTCTACAAATAGAACAGCGACCGCTTTCTGCAAGGTAGGAGGTGTGGAGAAATGAATCAGAGGCATATATCAGAAGATTAAACCAGGGCGGCAGGGAACCTCTGGAAGCCAGAAGGCAAGTCCTGGAAAGTGATATAGCAGCAGAGTGCACAACCAGAACTTTTAAGAGGTCTGTTCCAGTGAGGACATCCCTGTCTGAAAGATGCTCAGGTGGCAACGGGGGGCAGCATCCTAAGTGGGACGGACAGTGTGGTCTCAGGATCCCTGGGGGGGCGGGGTCACAGAAGGAATGGGGGCGGCGCCTGAGTATGGCAGTTGCCAAGGCGTTTGAGCGGGGAAGCCAGTTGCAATCAGTGAGCCCAGGAGTGGGCATTCAGCTCAGTGTTGCCATAAACCCCAAACCGAGGAACAGTCAGGTGACCACTTTCCAAGCAGGAAAAACTGGGCAAGACCTCCTCCTTCCCCCCAGAGGCACAGTGTGAATGGGAGCTACAGGGGTCTGCAAAGTTTGGAAAATCGAAAGGGGGTCTGTGCTTGAGATAAAAATGCTTGGTCACAGGCTGGGTGAATACAGAGTGCAGACAGAAACCAGGGAGACACAGTAGGGAGTGAGATCTTTCAATTCCAGGGCTGGAAATTAGGAGGCCACCATTTTCATTCTCATCCTCTAAAGCTGCCCAGAAAGCCTTCAGGGAACAAAAGCCACAGAGAGCAATCTGGAGCTGCTTACCTGGCCTGGCCCCCTGGCAAGGGTGGTGCAATCCCACCCTAAGCAAAGACACCTAAGAATCAGTGCAACAGGCCTCTCCCTCAGGAGGTCAGCAACAACTTCCTGCTAAGACCAACTTTACTCATCATACAGAGCTGCAGAACTCCAGTGCTAGGGGCAAACAGTATACAGAACTCATGGCTATTTCTCATGACTCCTTAGTCTTTCTATTTTAATTTTCTTTTTGCTTTCAACCATTTTCTTCATTTATCAACTCTTACAATTTACCTTTTTACACTTGCATTCAATCCTTTCACTGCTCTTAATATTATTCCTGTATATATTGAAGTTTTTCTTTCTGTACCATTTCGGGAAGTAGTTCCTTCTAAGAAATAGACTAAAATACAACCAGAATCTACTATACTGCTCTATTCTCTTCATCTGTCTGATTATAATATTTTTAAAATCTATCTTAATTTTCATATTTACAGTTACATTCTATCCTTTCATTGCATTTAATTTTATTTTTGCATATAATGAAGTTTTTCATTCTTTACAATTTTGGGATGTAGTTTCTTCTAACAAACAGACCAAAATAAACTTATGATATAGTATATTGCTCTGTTCTGTTCAACTGGCTGATAATATCCTTTTTATTTTGACTTTTAATTTCCATTTTTACACTTACATTCTAGACTTTCCTTGTATTTAATTTTATTTTTGTATATATACAAGGTTTCCTCTTAACCATTTGGGGATGCAATTTCCTAACAAAAAGACCAAAATTCACATAGTATCGGTGTACTGCTCTGCTCTCTTGATCTCTCTAATTCTATTATCTCCTTTGTTAACCTTTAAATTGGCTTCGGGTCTCTTCTGATTTGTTTAGCATGTATTTATCTGGGGTCATTCTTGATATTTTTCTATTCTGTTCTCTCACTCATCTCTTCTTCTCTGGACAGAATGACAAGATGGAAAAACTCACCGCCACAAAGAGAACAAGAGGTAGTACTGACTGCCTGGAACCTAATCAGCATGGATAGAAGGAAGAGGCTGGAGCGAGAGTTCAGAATAATGACCATCAAGATAATAGCTGGGCTTAAAAGAAACACAGAGGACATTAGAGAATGCCTTTCTGGAGAAATAAAACAACTGATATCTAATCAAGTTGAGATAAAAAAGGCTAATCTTAGTGAGATGCAATCAAAAATGAAGGTTCTAACTGCTAGGATAAATGAGGCTTCACAGAGAAGTAGTGATATAGAAGACAAAACAATGGAGAATAAAGAAGCTGAGGAAAAGCGAGAGAAACAACCACTGGACTATGACAGGAGAATTTGAGAGATGATTCGTACCACACAGCAAAACAATGTTAGAATAATGGGGATCCCAGAAAAAGAGGGGAAGGAGGGGGCAGAAGGCATATTTGAGCAAATTATAGCAGAGATATTCCCTCATCTGGGGAAAGAAACAGGCACTCAAGTGCCAGGAGGCACAGAGAACCTTCCTCAAAATCAATAAAAAACAGGTCAATATCTCCAATATAATAACAAAGCTTGCAAATTTCAGACCCAAAGAGAAAATCCTGAAAGCAGCTTGGAACACGAGGCCCTGAACCAAGAAGGAGAGAAATATTCAACTGGCAGCGGATCTATCCAAAGAGACCTAGCAGGCCAGAGAGAGCTGGCATGATATACTCAGGGTGCTCAAGGAGAAGAGTCTACAGCCAAGAATCTTATCCAGCAAGGCTCTCATTCAAAATACAAGGGGAGATAAAAAGCTTCCAGCACAAACTGAAACTAAAAGAATTTGTGATCCCTAAAACAGCTTTGCAAGAAGTGGTAAAGGGGAAACTTTAAGCAAACAGAGAGCCCAAAAGTAACACAGACCAGAACACGGACTTTACACATAATACAATGGCACTACATTCATATCTTTCAATCCTTTCTCTGAATGTAAACAAGTCAAATGCCCCAACCAAAACACACAGGGTATCACAGTAGATAAAAAAAAAGCAAGACCCACTGATATGCTATCTGAAAGAGACTCATTTTAGACACAAAGACAACTTCACATTGAAGGTGAGGGAGTGGAAAACCATTTATCATATTAAAGGACATGAAAAAAAACTGGAGTGGCAATATTTATATCAAACAAATTGAATTTTTTTAAGATTTTATTTATTTATTCATGAGAGACACACAGAGAGCGAAAGGCAGAGGCACAGGCAGCGGGAGAAGCAGGCTCCGTGCGGGGAGCCTGATGTGGGACTAGATCATGACCTGAGCCGAAGGCAGATGCTCAACCACTGAGCCACCTGGTCATCCCACAAATTGGATTTTAAACCAAAGACTGCATTAAGAGAAGAAACAACAACAAAAGATGAAGAAACTCACTATGCCATAATTAAAGGGTCTATCCAAAACTAAAATTGGACAATTATAAGTTTTAATGTGTCTAAAGTGGGAGCAGCCAACTATATAAATCAACTTTCTGTTAAGATTTCATTTATTTATTTATTTGACACACACACACACACACAGAGAACACAGGCAGTGGCAGCAAGAAAGAGAGAAGCAGGCTCCCCACTGAGCAGGCAGCCTGATCAGGGCTTGATCCCAGGACCTTGAGAACATGACCTAAGCCAAAGGCAGAGCCTTAACCGACTGAGCCACCCAGGCCACCTTATAAAGCAATTAATAACAAAAATAAAGGAACACATGGATAGTCATATAATAATAGTAGGTACTTTAACACAACACTACTGTAATGGCCAGATCATCTAAGCAGATGATCCACTAGGACGCAAGGGCTCTGAATGACACATTGCACAAAATGGACTTCACAGATAACTTCAGAGCACTCCATCCTATGACAACAGAATACACATTCTTCTCGGGTGCACATGGAACAAACATTCTGCACAACAGATCACATACTCAGTCACAGATCAGCTCTCAACTGGTACCAAAAGACTGGGATCATTCCCTGCATACTTTCAGACCACAATGCTTTGAAACTGGAACTCAATCTTGACAGGAAATTTGGAAAGAATTCAAATACACAGAGGTTAAAGAATCCAACTGGGGCAGTAAGGCACATTTTAAAACCTCATAGAAACAAATGAAAATGGAAACACAACTGCTCAAAACATTTGGGATGCAGCAAAGGTCATGGAAAGAGGATAGTATATAGCAATGCAAGCCTTTCTCAAGAAATGAGAAAGGTCCTAAATACACAACCTAACCCTACACCTAAACGAGCTGGAAAAGAACAGAATATTAAAGCCTAAAACCAGCAGGAGAAGAAAATTCATAAAGATCAGAGCAGAAATCAATGAAATAGAAACCAAAGGAACAGTAGAACACATCAATGAAGTCAGGAGCTGGTTCTTTGACAGAATTAATAAGATCGATAAACCCCTGGCCAGACATATCAAAAAGAGAACGGAGCCAAAAAATTAGGCAATCTAGAAGAAATGGACGCATTCCTGGAAAGCCACAAACTACCAAAACTGGAACAGGAAGAAACAGAAAACCTGAACAGGCCAATAACCAGGGAGGAAATTGAAGCAGTCATCAAAAACCTCCCAAGACACAAAGGTCCAGGGCCAGATGGCTTCCCAGGGGAATCCTATCAAACGTTTAAAGAAGAAACAATGCCTATTCTACTAAAGCTGTTTGGAAAGATAGAAAGGGATGGAGTACTTGCAAATTCGTTCTATGAGGCCAGCATCACCTTAATTCCAAAACCAGACAAAGACCCCACCAAAAAGAATTACAGACCAATATCCCTGATGAACATGGATGCAAAAATTCTCAACAAGATACTAGCCAATCGGATCCAACAGTACATTAAGAAAATTATTCACCATGACCGAGTAGGATTTATCCCCGGGACACAAGGCTGGTTCAACACTCGTAAAACAATCAATGTGATTTATCATATCAGCAAGTGAAAAACCAAGAACCATATGATCCTCTCTTTAGATGCAGAGAAAGGATTTGACAAAATACAGCATCCATTCCTGATCAAAACTCTTCAGAGTGTAGGGATAGAGGGAACATTCCTCAACATCTTAAAAGCCATCTACGAAAAGACCACAGCAAATATCATTCTCAATGGGGAATCACTGGGAGCCTTTCCCCTAAGATCAGGAACAAGACAGGGATGTCTACTCTCACCACTGCTATTCAACATAGTCCTGGAAGTCCTAGCCTCAGCAATCAGACAACAAAAAGACATTAAAGGCATTCAAATTGGCAAAGAAGTCAAACTCTCCCTCTTTGCCGATGACATGATACTCTACATAGAAAACCTAAAAGCCTCCACCCCAAGATTGATAGAACTCATACAGCAATTTGGCAGCGTGGCAGGATACAAAATCAATGCCCAGAAATCAATGGCATTTCTATACACTAACAATGAGACTGAAGAAAGAGAAATTAAGGAGTCAATCCCATTTACAATTGCACCCAAAAGCATAAGATACCTAGGAATAAACCTAACCAGAGACGTAAAGGACCTATACCCTAAAAAGTATAGAACACTTCTGAAAGAAATTGAGGAAGACACAAAGAGATGGAAAAATATTCCGTGCTCATGGATTGGCAGAATTAATATTGTGAAAATGTCAATATTACCCAGGGCAATTTACACGTTTAATGCAATCCCTATGAAAATACCATGGACTTTCTTCAGAGAGCTACAACAAATTATTTTAAGATTTGTGTGGAATCAGAAGACCCAGAATAGCCAGGGGAATTTTAAAAAAGAAAACCACATCTGGGGAAATAAGATCATGAATGAAAGAAGACAGATCACGACCAGCACCAGAGAAATACAGACAACTATAAGAACACATTCTGAGCAACTATATGCCAACAAACTAAGCAATCTGGAAGAAATGGATCCCTTCCTACCAAAACTGAAACAGGAAGACACAGGAAACCTGAACAGACCCATAACCAGCAAGGAAATGGGAGCAGTCATCAAATATCTGCCAACAACCAAGAGTCCAGGACCAGGTGGCTTCCCAGGAGAATTCTACCACACATTCCAGGAAGAATTAATCTATTCTTCGGAGCTGTTTATAAAAATTAGAAATGGAAGGGAAACCTTCCAGCGTTCTCTGTGAGGCCAGCATTACTCTGATCGCAAAACCAGAGCAAGACCCCACCCAAAAGGAGAATTACACTCCAATATCCCTGATGAACATGGATGCCAAAATTTTCACCAAGACACTGGCTGGGAGGATTCAACAGTACATTAAAGGATTATTCACCATGTCCAAGTGGGTTTTATGCCTGGGCTGCAAGGGTGATTCGACATCTGCAGATGAATCAATGTGATACACTACAGAAATAAAAGAAAGGATAAGAACCATAGGATCCTCTCAAGAGATGCAGAAAAAGCAGTTGACAAAGTGCAGCACCCTTTCCGGATCAATACTCTTCGCAGTGCAGGGAGGGGGGGGAGCATATCTCAATATCATAAAAGCCATCTACGAAAAGCCCACACCTGATGCCATTCTTAAGGGGAAAAACTGAGAGCTTTGCCACTAAGGTCAGGAACACGACAGGGAAGTCCACTCTCTGGACAACCAGTGTTGTTCGACATAGCCTCAGCATTTAGACAACAAAAAGAAATAAAAAGGCGTCTGAATCAGAAAAGAACTCAAACTCTCACTTTTCTCAGAGGACATGATATCCTATGTGGAAAACCCAAAAGACTCCACCCCAACGTTGCTAGGACCCTTTCCTGAATTCAGCAAAGCAGCAGGATAGGAAATCCATGCACAGAAATCAGTTGCATTTCTATACACTAACAATGAGATGGAAGAAAGAGAAACTGAGGAGTCGATTCCATTGACCATTGCAGCAAACACCATAAGATGCCTAGGAATAAACCTACCCAGAGAGACAAAGGATCTATACTCTGAAGATGACAGGACATTCTGGAAAGAAATTGAGAAAGGTGTAAAGAACTGGAAATACATTCCATGCTCATGGATTGAAAGAATTAAATATTGTTAAAATGTTTATGCTAGCTCCATCAATCTATATATTCAATGCAATCTCTATCAAAATACTACCAACTCCTTTTATACAGCTGGAGTAAATAACGGTAAGATTTGTTTGGAACCTTAGAAGACCCCGAATAGCCAAACATATGTTGATAGAGGTAGCCATAGCTGGTGGCATTACAAGCCGGACTTCAAGCTCTATTTTAAAGCTGTGATCAACAAGACAGTATGGTACTGGCACAAAAGCAGACATGTCGATCAATGGCCCAGAAGAGAAAACCCAGAAGTGGACCCTCAACTCTATGGTCCACTCCTCTTCAACAATACTGGAAAGAAAATCCAATGGAGACAAAGCAGTCTCTTCAACAAATGGTGTGGGAAATCAGACCACCACATGTAGAAGAATAAAACTGGACCATTTTCTTATGCTATACACAAAAATAGAGTCAAAATGGATGAAACACCCAAATGTGAGATAGGAATCCATCAAAATCCTAGAGGAGAACACAGCCAGCAACCTCTGTGACCTCGGCTGCCGCAACTTCTTGCTAGAACATGTCACCAGACGCCAAAATGACCTACTGGGAATTCATCAAGATAAAAAGCTTTTGCACAGCAAGGAAATAGTTGACAAAACCAAAAGACAACTGACAGAATGGGAGAAGGTGTTTGCAAATGCCTTATCAGATAAAAGGCTGGTATGCAAAGTCTATAAAGAGCTGATCAAAGTCAACACCCAAAGAAAGATAACCCAATGAAGAAATGGGCAGAAGAAATGAAAGGACATGTCTCCAAAGAAGACATACATATGGCCAACAGACACATGAAAACATGCTCAACATCAGCTGGCACTAGAGAAATACAAATCAAAACCACGGTGAGTTTCCCCCTCACACCTTTCATAATGGCCAAAATTAGCAAGTCTGGAAATGACAGATGTTGGCGGGAATGCAGAGAAAGGGGGATCCTCTTATGATGTTGGTGAGAATACAACCTGGTGCAGCTCCTCTGGAAATCAGTACCGGAGGTTCCTCAAAGAGTTGAAAAAGGAGCTACCTATGTAAAACCCAGCAATTGCGCTAGAAGGTATGAATCCCGAAGATCACTTTGGTCGGGATCCAAAGGGGCACCTGCACCCATATGTTTATACCAGTAATATCCTCAATAGCCAACCTGAGAGATATGGATGTTCTTTGAAAGAGGTATGCATAAAGAAGATGTGATGTAGATATAAATAAATAAGTATCATATTTATTTATTAGACAGAGAGAGAGAGGGAGGGAGAGAGAGAACAGAATATTACTCAGCCAATAAATAATGAAATCTTGGGACCCCTGGGTGGCTCAGTGGCTGAGAGTAGGCCTTTGGCTCCGGGCATGATATATATATCATAACATTATAAGCTAGTTAATTGAATTTAAATAAAAAATAGTAAAGAAACCAATGGAGCTAGGAATGTGAAATAAAAGAATATACATAACTTCTGAAGGATCTTTGTAACTTCTGTTACAAAATTGTAAACAAGAGTCATTTTACACTTTAATAGTTTGTGATTTTCAGAAAAAGTGCCCTTTATGAGAGATTAATCATTTGTTTAATAAATTATTCCTCCGAATGAACTTTCCACTTTTGCACTTTTGCACTTTTGATTTTGCACTCAACAAAATCTTGAGGTATGTTGTATGCTCTATTTTTCAGCACAGACTCTTAAATACATAAAACAATGGAAGTGGGACTACATAAAGTCATGTGGAATTTCTCCCGGTAATATTGAGTAAAACTATTTTGTTATCTATATGATGACTGATGTACTTCTTTTCATGTGAACACAGAGATTTCAGAAAATCTGCTTCAGGAAAGGAAAAAATATAAGCTAGCACTAGTTTTCCAACTTAGTTTCGCATTGATACGTTTCTAGAATTAGAAACAAGGAAAAGAAATTTTAACTGTAACTTTGTTTCCTTTCTATGAATTAGGACCAATTTTTGAAGCACCTGACTTACTATAGTTATCATTATCTACTTAATTATGAAATATTTAGGAATATTTCAGACTACAGTTGACCTTTGAGCAACACAGTGGTTAGGTGCACTTACCCCCGTGCAGTCAAAACTCTGTATAATTTCTGATTCTCCCAAAATTTAATTACTAATAGCCTACTGTTGATGGGAAGCCTTACCAATAACACAGTCCATTAATACATGGTTTGTACATTACATGTGTTATATAATATATTCTTAAAATAAAGTAAGCTAGAGAAAAAAAGGTTATTGAGAAAAACATAAGAGAAAATACAGTACAACACAACAGCCAAGAAAGTCCATGTGTAGGCTAACTAGACCTGCAGCTTCAATTCCATGTTGGTCAAGGATCAAATGTGCATTACAAATATTCCCATCTAGAATGCTCTTATTTCTTATAAAAGGCATCCTCTCATTGAATTCCCAAAATAGGGTCTAAGTACGGTACTAAGTGGTGCCTAGGTGGCCCAGTCACTTAAGTGCCTGCCTTCATTTCCTTAAGGAATGATCAAAGGAATATAATGATCTTTTCGCCAAAAGTCTTTTCCTAAATACTTGCTTCTGTGACCCTGGTTTATTTCCAGGTGAGAATTGAGTTAGATGGTAGAAATAGCTTGCAATCCATTAATAAAGAGAACATATTTGCAATTTTATTTATACTTTTCCATTTATCAAAAACATAAGAGGGTAAGAAAATTATACACATAAAAACAACGTATCAGCAAATTTTAATTCGAAGACTCATTAATTAGAAGGATTTTCTCATAACAGTTTGTTTCCAAACTACCAATCATAGAAATCTAAGGTTCCATTGGGGATACTGTAGGATTGAGGGACAAAAGTCTCCAGCTGTAGTCTCATCTCTCTTTTAGCTACACAGCTCCACTGGTCTCGGTTTTGTATAATACAGTTTAATGCAAAAACAGAAACAAACAAAAAAACAAAACAAAACAAAAACAAATTAAGTTCCATTCTTTGAAAAAAATATTGTTTTCCAAAAGGTAGTCACTAATTTAGTCAAAGTCCCTAATTTTTTTATTTTAATTTTTATTTATTTATGATAGTCACAGAGAGAGAGAGACAGAGACACAGGCAGAGGGAGAAGCAGGCTCCATGCACTGGGAGCCTGATGTGGGATTCGATCCCGGGTCTCCAGGATCACGCCATGGGTCAAAGGCAGACGCCAAACTGCTGCGCCACCCAGGGATCCCAAAGTCCCTAATTTTACATAAGAGACAAGAAGGCCTCAGAAAGATTGCAGTTTGCCTCAGGTCAAAAGACCAAAGAGTTGCAGGCCAGGAATGTGCTTTAGGTCCTCCTGAGCTGAGAGTTTTTATGCCAGTTACTTCATCATCTTCAGGAAAAATACCTACATTTTTAACTATAACTGACTGAAAATGAACACATAAAAGTTTGTCATGTGGCTCAATAACGACTAGGCATGAGGCACAAAACAGCTTTCTAATTAAATTATAAATTTTAAAGTCTAAAGTGTAATTTAAATTATAAATTTTAATGTTTTATGAATAAAAATACAGCAATGGAAATGATCTTTACTCCTATTGGGAACAGTTAATAGACTGCATTTATAAGCACAAATTTTTTAAACCACAAGACACGGAACTTGAAGGAGAAAATCTTTAGTTGAACCAAAGAGGCTGAAATGGAGGAAACTCTTCCTGGAAAGAATTATTCTTTTCCTCCAGATAAAACTTGGTTTACCAAAATCAATCAACAAATGAGTTATCTATGTTGTGGATTATTAAACACAAAACAGACTTCTCTTTACCACCTAGTATGCTCTGTCCAACCTCTCATCATTATGAGAGTTGGTATGTACAAAAGACAGGACTAACTTTAATTTAAATCCAGTCAGAAATTAGAGGTAAACCATCATTACCCACAAGTGGATTTATCTCTACCTTCCTCACAGCAGGAAGGGAGATTTGCCTAATGAGTGAATTGGGGAGAAGGCACTAGGCAGTGCTTAGGAGATTCCAAATCTCTTTTTTGAAAAGATGTGCTCACCCATGGTAACATGAATTCAGGTCTGCTCTCATCTTCGTGGGATGGGCATCAAACATTTGTTTCCTCCATTTACAACTGTGTGGGGAAGTGCCTAATTTGGGATAAAGAATTGGGAAGCCCACTGTGGCTACATACCCACCCAAACCACATCCTCCAATCTGTTAGCATGTATTAGTAACAAAGGCTACTAAGTTTAACTCCATCTGCCTGACTCCTGTGCTCTGAACTCAGAAAAAGAAGAGCACTGTCCTCTGCCACCTACCCCACCACAGCTCCAATGAGAGAAATGACCAGACAATACTTTGAAAAATGTTTCTTCTTGCTTGACTTTATAACTAACATTCATTGTTCAAAGCAACATATTTTGAAGAGGGAAAAGTTGGAAAGAACAATTTTAGAAACAAGCAGAGAAAGTCAGACAAAACGAGGAGACAGAGGAGTATGTTCTAAATGAAAGAACAAGGCCACGAGATAGAACCTCAGAAAAATAACGAAATGAAACAGAGATAAGGAGTCAGCCTGATAAAGAGTTCAAAGTAATGGTCACAGAGATGCTCAGCAAACTTGGAAGAATGGACGGATTCAGTGAGAACTTCAACAAAGAGAAAATATACAAAAGAACCAATTAGGGCTGAAGAATACAATAACTGAAATGAAAAATACACCAGACACAATCGACAGCAGATTAAAAGATGTGAAGAACAGATCAGCAATCTGCAAGAAAGGGTAGTAAAAATCATCCAAGCTGAAAAGCAAAAAGAAGAAATAATTTGAAAAATTAAGATACAGGGACCTCTGGAATAGCATCAAGTATAATAAAACTCACATTAGAGAGGTCCCAGAAAAAGAAGAGAGAAAAGGGTAAAGAACTTATTTGAAGAAAGAATACCTAAAAACTTCCCTAACCTGGGGAAGAAAACAGGCCTCCAGGCCCAGGAAGCATTGCCAGTCCCAAATAAAAGGAACCCAAAGAGTTTCACACCAAGACACATAATAACAAGTCAAAAATGAAAGAGAAAAGGAGAATCTTAAAAGCAGAAAAAAAGAAAAGAAAAGAAAAGAAAGGAAAGGAAAAGCAATTAGTTATATCAAAGCGAACCACTACAGGGATATCAGTGGATTTTTCAGCCAAAACTGTGGCATGCACTCTGGAAAACTGTGTGGAGGTTCCTCAAAGAGTTAAAAATAGACCTGCCCTACGACCCAGCAATTGCACTGCTGGGGATTTACCTCAAAGATACAGATGCAGTGAAACGGCAGGACACCTGCACCCCGATGTTTCTAGCGGCAATGTCCCCAATAGCCAAACTGTGGAAGGAGCCTCGGTGCCCATCGAAAGATGAATGGATAAAGAAGATGTGGTCTATGTATACAATGGAATATTACTCAGCCATTAGAAACGACAAATACCCACCGTTTGCTTCAACGTGGAGGGACCTCAAGGGTATTGTGCTGAGTGAAATAAGTCCATCGGAGAAGGACAGACATTATAATGGTCTCATTCATTTGGGGAATATAAAATTTAGTGAAAGGGAATAAAGGGAGAGAAAATGAGTGAAAATATCGCTGAGGGTGACAAAACATGAGAGACACCTAACTCTGGCAAATGAACAAGGTGTAGTGTAAGGGGAGGTGGGCGGGGGGTTGGGGTGACTGGGTGATAGGCACTGAGCGGGGCACTTGGGATGAGCACTGGGTGTTATGCTAAATGTTGGCAAATTGAACTCCAATAAAAATCGGAGAAGGACAAACATTATATGGTCTCATTCATTTAGGGAATATAAATAATAGTGAAAGGGAATGGAAGGGAAGGGAGAAGAAATGGGTAGGAAATATCAGAAAGGGAGACAGAACGTGAAGACTCCTAACTCTGGGAAATGAACTAGGGGTGGTGGAAGGGGAGGAGGGCAGGGGATGGGGGTGAATGGGTGATGGGCACTGAGGGGGGCACTTGACGGGATGAGCACTGGGTGTTATTCTGTATGTTGGCAAATTGAACACCAATAAAAAATAAATTTATCATATAAAAAGAAAGTTAAAAGAAAAGAAATTGTCGCATGATATTTTCCAAGTGCTAAGAGGAAAAAACCTAGGATATTTTTGGCAGCTTTATAATTCAGAACTGAAAGAAAGATAAAGAGTTTCCCACACAAAACTTAAAGAAGTTCATCACCACTAAATAGGTCTTATAAGAGATGTTAAAAGGACTTCTTTAATCAGAAAAGGCCAGGGTACCTGGACGGCTGTCAGTGAAGAGTCTTCCAGGACCCTGGGATCAAGCTCTGCAAGGGACTCCCTGTTCCCTGCTCAGAGAGGAGCCTGCTTCTCCCTCTCCCTCTGCCCCTCCCTCCCCTTCACTTGTGTTCTCACTCACTCTGCTCTCAAAGAAAGAAAGAAAGAAAGAAAGACCATAACTAGAAATAAGAAAATAATGAGACAGTTTTATCATAAAAACAAACATACAGTAAAGGTAATAGACCAATCATTTTTATAAAGCCAGTATGAGGGTTACAAGACAAAAGGAATAATATCAATTATATCTACAGTAACTAGTTAAGGGATACACAAAATACAAAGGTGTAAACTATGACATCAAATTTATAAAACAAGGCAGAGTGTAAAAATGCAGTGTTTTTAAAATCTGTTTGAACTGAAGTAACCATCAACTTAAAAGAGATTGCTATACATACACAGGATGTTATATATGAACTTCATGGTAATCACAAACCAAATATTTATAACGGATACACAAAAGGAAGAAAAGCATCCAAACATAATACTAAAAGTCATTGAATCAGAAGAGAATAGAGCAAGAAAACAAGGAAGTCGAATGAAAGAACAAGACTAAGGCTTCATTTAACATGAGTCTATGCTACATTTTTCTACATTAATAAAACCACGAATATACTATCAAAATCATAAGCCTATGTGCATTGATTGAAATGGGTATTTTAACAACAATGATACATAATGGAAATGGGTTGTTATTAAAGGCTCCCTATCACTGCCATCTTAGTCATCAATCATTCAAGTGATGGCATCAAGGTAAATATATGTGAATTTCATTTGAAATATCCAATTATTTGTGGGGTGCCTGGGTGGCACAGTCAGTTAAGTGTCAGAATCTTGATTTTGGCCCAGGTCATGATCTTAGGGTCATGAGATCCGGCTCCACTCTGAGCATGGAGCCTGCCTAAGAGTCTCTCTTCTCTCTTTCCCATTGCCCTTTACCACCTGCTTGCTTTCCTTCATTTTCTCTCTCTCTCTCTCTCTCTCAAAACAAAAAAAAAAAAGAAAAGAAAGAATCAAATATTTCTTTGACTTACTTATTTAGAAAATCTCTACAGTTGCTCAGCAAGCCATTTTATAAAAATTGAAATAGAAGTAATATAAGTTAAAAAAAAGGTGTTATAAGAAAGCAATTAGGGATGTGCTCTCATGTAAGAAAATGCCAAAACTTACAACATTTTTTAAACTGTTTTATTTATTTATTCATAAAAAGTACAGAGAGAGAAGCACAGACATAGGCAGAGGGAGAAGCAGGCTCCCTATGGGGATCCTGTTGCGTGACTCAATCCCAGGACCCCTGGATCATGACCTGAGCCAAAGGCAGATACATGCTAAACCACTCAGTCATACGGGTGCCCCCAAAACATAGAACTATCAATTTAGTGTTACAAGTTTATTTAATTCATAAAAAGGACTTACCGTGGAATCGTTAAAATCATAAATATCCCTACATGGTTAAGCGTTTGGATTCTAATCATTCACTTATGCATAGGGGTGGAAAATTGGGTTACAGCAAACTTTAAACATATTATAAACTATTGCTAATCAGAGAATAAGTCAAAGCATCTAAGTGTACTTTGGGTTAGTAGGTAATAATATTTACTTTCCAAAATCCAATTTAACATAGCTTTTCAAGGAAATGGGTCTGTTTGGGGGTGCCTTGGGAACTCAGTTGGTTAAGCATCCAACTCTTGATTCCAGCTCAGATCATCATCTCGGAGTCATGGGATCAAGCCCTGAGTCAGGCTCCACACTCAGTGGGGAGCCTGCTTGAGATTCTCCCCCTCCCTCTACCTCTCTCCCCACTCATGGGCACACTCTCTTCTCTCTCAGATACATAAAATCTTTAAAAAATAAGAAGATAAAATGTGTCAGTTTAGTGGTATTTATTGAATAAAGTTAATAATAGGTATCTCTTGACAATAAGAGCTCCAGGAGCTTAAAAAAATACCATAAAATTTCTGTCCCATTTCCTTATTAGCACAAACCAGTATAACTTTTACTTAATGAGTATTATTCAGTTAACTCAGAATTTCACCAAATTAAAAACAAAAATTTTATTGGAAATCTGAAACTCAAGAAAAGAAAGATAATATAACTAACCTTGAACAAGTGAGTTTCAATGCTGCTAACTGAAGTCTGCGGCCTTGAGGTAGGAATCATTACATTTTCTCTTGGAGTAACATTTCTATCCAGTAGTAAACTACTAGTCAAATTTCCAACAGAAGGCCCTTCCAAGACTGGTCCCATAGTAAGAGTGCTGTGGAAAGGTCTGTTCTGCTGTCTCTCCACCAGATATTTGGTAGTGATATCTGCCAGCCTCTCATTAGTCCTGTGAAGATTACACAACACAAGTGCTTAGTATTTTATTTCTACCCAAATCATTCCTGCATGACCTGCATTTTTTTAAGTTTCCATAATAGCAAACAGAATGTGCCAGTAAACAGTGTTTTAACACTGAAAATGTGACAGAGCAGAGCTACTACATATATTTATAGGTTTAAAATTATTCCAAAGGAGTATATATGATTCCAGGGATAACTAACTAACAAGAAATTCAAATTAGGGGAGGGAAAGAAATGGCTGACAGTGATGTACATGGATTGACAGGTAATACTTGCTACCTTCTGGAATGGCTGTAATTACAAGATTCTGGAGAATGCCGTTACACATATTTGTATTTAGTAAACCAGTTTGAACATAAAAATAAACCATCCCTCAAAGACATTTTCAAGGATGTGCTTTCACCACTCTTGTACATTTTACTCATTGCCTCAGAGAAATTGAGGGTTTCGCACCGAGGAATACCTCAGACCAACAACCTCTAGGGGCCAGGTAGATGGCAGAGCAGTGATCAGAAGGACCGAAACAGCTCCAGAGGCAATTAGCTGATAACACACTTACCAAGGCCCTGGAAGTAGAATCTGCCCTTTTTGTCTTCCACACACCCCCTCATGCCCACCATGATGCTATTTTTAGCCACGTTGGGATTTATACTGCCTTTCACCCCAGTGTGAATCTTTCTCTGTTTCACATGTATACTTTTATATAAAGTAGAAAACATACAAAGGTTTCCCCCACCCTCAGGCTCTCTAGTAATAATACCAAAGACACAATCAAGAAAGTTAATTTACCAACCTGTATACTATTGGCACTTGATCTTTTGGGTTAAAGGTGTAATCTTCCAAAAATGAACTCATTAATATTTCTATTTAGGGTAATTCTGACAAAAAATTTTATAGTAATATGCTGTCTATATACCCACTATTTGCTTCGATGTGGATGGAACTGGAGGGGAGGGTATTATGCTGAGTGAAATAAATCAATCGGAAAAGGACAAATATTATATGGTCTCATTCATTTAGGGAATATAAAAATTAGTGAAAGGGAATAAAGGGAAAGGAGAGAAAATGAGTGAAAATATCAGTGACGGTGACAAAACACGAGACACACCTAACTCTGGGAAACAAACAAGGGATGGTGGAAAGGGAGGTGAGCAGGGGGTTGGGGTGACTGGGTGATGGGTACTGAGGGGGACACTTGGGCGGGATGAGCACTGGTTGTTATGTAATATGTTGGCAAATTGTTATGCAACATGTTGGCAAATTGAACTCCAAAAAAAACAAAACAAAACAAAAAACCTTTTAAGTAGGGTTGTAAAGATGCAGGTATGTGAATCTGCTCTTTCCACTATAAATTTTATGAAGTTTAAATATAGACACGTATTCCCAATGAAAATTTAGTGTTCTAATTGAAATATACCATAATTGTAAAATACATGCTGGATTTTTAAGACTTCGAATGAAAAAAATATGAAATATCTCAGTAATAATTTTATATTGATCACAAGTTGAAAGGATATTTTTTGACATATTGTGTTAAATAAAATATATCAACTTTAAAAAAATAATATGCTGTCTAAATTATAAAGTTTTAAACAATTAGTTTGTAAAGACAACAAGATAGAGTAACTGAAAATATTAACGGGAAAAAGTAAAATCATATACCCCCCCCACACACACACACAAAAAGAGGAGAGAGGCAAACTATCCTGGATGAACATAAAATGGTAAGTTTACTTACAAACGTTATTTTCCAAAATTATACTATCCAGTTGGCTTTCACTTCCTACTAATCTCATGAACCCATCTCCATAAAAATTATGCTTTAGAGGCAAATCAATAAGCTAAATCTATTTTCATTGATTCTGTTTTAACTTACTTGCTCAGTTTTTTTGTCAATGACATTCGCATTTCTGATTCTTCTAGGTAGAGTTGCCTGTACTTTTCCAATTCTATTTTAAGTTCCTGAGAATTTCTTATTTGGGATTGAAGTTCAGATTCCAGCTCTTTAATTCTGAGTGCCACTTGACTTCTTATTGAAGCATCATGACTTGCTCTTAACTGCTCTAAGTTTTCTTGAGATGCTGCTTGTCTCTAAAGCAAATTAAAAGCACAGTTTTAAAACAGCTAAAACTTGAGTAATTATAGTATATTTCTTTCCTTCAGTTGGGACTCAATGATTCAGAGAGCAATTTTAAATGTGTAAAAAAAAGCTGAAGTGTAAAATATTTATCACCAATGTCACCTGAATTGAATCTGAATGATAAAAATAAAGTTTAATCATTCTTATATTAGTACTCATGCAATCTGATACTTCAAAGAACAAGAGAATCAATTAAAAATTTTAAAAAGTGCATAATACAACTTGAGAATAACCTGTTTCTTGATTTCTGCTCAGAGCATGTTCTCAGTCAGAGGTCCTGAGGCCAAGCCCTGTGTCGCACCCAGTATGGAGTCTACCCAGGATTCATTCTGTCTCTCTGTCTCTCCCCCTCTGCCAATCCCCCTGCTCATGTTCAATAAATAAATAAGGAAATAAATAAATAAATGAAATCTTCAAAAAGGAAGAATAACCTAGGAATGGAACATGGAGCCCAATGCAGGGCTTGATTTCACAAACCTGAGACCAAGACCTGAGCTGAGATCAAGAGTCTGCTGCTTAACCAACTGAGCCACCTAGATACTCCATGGTAAAAGTTTTATTTTTTTAAATTTATTTATTTTTAAAGATTTTATTTTATTTATTCATGAAAGCCAGAGAGAGAGAGAGGGGCAGAGACACGGGCTGAGAAGGAGGCTCCACCCTGGGAGCCCGATGTGGGACTCGATCCTGGGACTCTAGGATCACGCCCTGGGTCAAATGCAGGTGCTAAAACCACTGGGCCACCCAGGAATCTCCATGGTAAAAGTTTTATTTTATTTTATTTTTTTCCCCATGGTAAAAGTTTTAAATCACAATTTTTTCTTTTCCTCTTAATAGTCTTGTTTCAGGGGATCCCTGGGTGGCTCAGCGGTTTACCACCTGCCTGCGGCCCAGGGTGTGATCCTGGCATGGAACCTGCTTCTTCCTCTGCCTGTGTCTCTGCTTCTCTCTTCCTCTCTCTGTGTATCTCCTGAATACATAAATAAAATCTCAAAAAAATAGTCTTGTTTCATACATACTGGTCATAAATCATTCTGAAAGATCAATTTAGTGAGAATAATGATGAAAACTGAAATCTTTACAGGGAGGAACGAATGCCTCCAGAAATATACCAAACAGATTGCTGTAAAGGAAGCAGAGGAAACCTACACAATGCATATAACCAAAGTGTAATTTGTAATGAAATAAATGAAAGCATATCACAGATCAATAAACTAACCTGGAAAAATAGATTGACTTCTTTTAATCTTTCTTCTACAATCAATCTTACTCTCTGGTCAATCTCCCATTTATAATACTTTTCTACTTGAATGCCTTGTACCACATTGACTTCTGCATGACTTCTGAGGTTTACTACTTTTTCTTCCAAGTTCTTTTTAATCTGTTTTAGTTTTTCACATTCCCTCTCTGTTGCTTTCATAGATAATAACTCCTGTTGAAGAACTTGATTTTTTGCATCCAGGTCTATACATCTTGAAGATTCAGTTTCCAATCTTGCTCTAAGATCACCAATCTGCATGAATAGAACAATACAGTTCGGAAATGGAATGAAATTAGTTTAACTCAAAACTATAACCAACATTTTAAAAAACATTTTATGTTTAAGTCTCTGTACTGAACCGTAGGCTCGAATTCATAACATCAAGATCAAGAGTCATATGCTCTACTGACTGAGTCAGCCAGGTGCTCCCATTTTAAAATAAATTCATTTGCAATAAAATATAATCTATATTGTAGTAGAGTCTTAGAATGTGGAACCCTGAAGCACTTAGAAAATTAAGAACAGTGTTAAAACCACTAGGAGTTATTAAAAAAGATCTCTGCTATCATTGTCTTTGCCACACAACATTTGTACTTCATTTTATGTATTTTTCTATGACTGCTTCAGATCTTTCCTCCATAAAATAACTGTAAGTCACCTCTTAGTATAAAGTCTCTTATATAGTCAAATTGAATTCAAATAAAATTTTAAAAAAGAAAAGAAAGTCTCTGGCCCCTTCCCCTATCCTAACACACCATAATTTTTAAAAATTATTTATTCATGAGACACATAGAGAGAGGCAGAGATATAGGCAGAGGGACAAGCTCCACAGGGAGCCCGATGAAGGACTCGATCCCAAGGCCCTAGGATCATGCCCTGAACCAAAGACAGATACACAAACCACTGAGCCACTCGAGTGTCCCAATGAATACTCCCATTAATTTTTAAAAAGTTTTAGTAATATCATATTGACTTATGTAGGTCTGAACCAATAAATGCTTCCTAAGAGAAGACCTTGAAAATAAGACTCTAATTATTGAATCTATAAATACTGATTCTAAGCCACAAGCCTTTTTCTGAATTACAAATGATTTACATTAATTTGAATTGCATTCCCAGGAGAAATGATTCTCAGGATTAAGAAACCACACCTCTCAGTATAAAAATTTAGTGAGATGAAACTTATACTTTCGGACAAAAAAAAAAAAAACCCGCCTAATTGAATAGTATTATCTTATAATCCTCTGTTACTCCCACAAAACAAGGGAACATACTAAGCACCAAAAACCACCACTGAAAAACCTGACAGGGTTTCAGTGATTCTGAGTTGGGAAGAACTTCTTTCTTCTGGATATGATTGATAAGACAGGGTAAGTGGATGTGGTGGTTTTATAAATTTTTTGACACTTCTCCCATGATAATCCCACCCCTTAAAATGTGCTGACCTTAGTAATTGGTTTCCAGTGAATAGAATTCGGCAGAACTGCTGTGTGATTTTTTTAAGGCTAGGTTAAAAAATGTGATATAGCTTCCATTGACATTCTTCTTCTAGGGAAACTAACCCTTAGAATCTAGCTGCTGTGGGAAGCCCAGGCCACCTGGTGTGTCTTCATGTAGACATTTCAGCTGAGACTGACCCAGCTAACGTCCTTGCCAAAAGCCAGCCTCAACAGCTAAACATTTGCATGAACATGATTTTAGATGATTCTAGTCCCCAGCTTCCAGTCATCTCAGCTGACACCAAATGAAGAAGAAATGAGTTGGCCTTACTCGGCTTTGCCTAAACTAAATACTTGTGAACCAAATAAATGCTGTTTTGAGCAACTAGGTTTTCAGGTGGTTTATGATGCCGCAATAAATAACTGGCACAGAAACTGATATTAAACATGGGGTGCTGACATTAAAATATTTAAACCTGAACCTCCTTTGAACCGAGAGGTAGGTAGAAACTGAAAGGATGTAGGGAAGAGTAAGAATGAAAACCAAAAGGGCTTCCAACAGACTGTTAATGGAAACCTGATGGCCCTTGAAGAGGCTGACAGTAAAGGTTCCAGGCAAGTGAAGAAAATGACACTAGAGGAAAAGGAACTTGCGCCACAAACCACTTGAAAGTAAAACGGGACACAAAAGATAAACTAAACAAGGTCTATGCAGTATGAAAGACCCAGACAAACTGGGTGCAAATATTTTGTCCACATTTATAGCCTTTCCATATGCTGAAATGTCAAATAATGCTAAAATAAAGAATTGCATCCTGGGTCAAGAGCAAATCCAGGAAAACATGGCCTATGGATGAAGCCAAGATTATAAAAACTTTTGTTAAGACCTCAGAAGGATTTCAGGTATGCCTCAAATTTCTTTTAAGGATCTTAAGAGTATGAGCTTCACAGGAGAGCCCAGTTGAAAAGTTTATCTCAAAAAGATCTGCGAGACTGGCTTTTCTACTGACATAAAATCAATCCATTGATTCTCACAGAAAAACTCAAGAAGTTAAGAAAATTATAGCATCAAAACCACTGTTTGCGAGCTTGGACTAAAAGAGACCTAGATAGCACGGACTGAAAATAGGCCTTTGGGTCTTAGAAGTCCCCACAGGGAGGCAGCAGGCTGAAAACACAACTGCAAACACAGGTCATTGGACAGAACCAAGAGCTCAGAGAGGATAGACAGCAAAGAGCCATGGAGAAAAATTTCCATGGTTTCAGACTAAGTCTGACTGAAAAATGGACAGCATGCATCAGGCTGCATTTCAAACCTGCTATGGTCTAGTGTGACTTCGAATGGAAGAGTCTTTAGCAAGTAACCAGAATGTTGTGTTTTCAATAGTAGAGAACTGTTCTCTTTAATTCTCAAGTCTTCATTCCTATTAAGAGAACCTGCACTCCAGGGACTAAAATTTAGACAACATAACCCTGGCACCTTATCCCCGCTGCACCTGATTAAGATGGCAAGATCTTGGACTCCATCCTGAACCCGATGCCATGATAACTGAGATTTGTCGGAGGTACTGGGAGGAGGTGAGTGCATTTTTCATGTGAAAGGAATATAGAACACTGTGGCCAGTGGGTAAATTACACTAAAAATTGCGTTCTTCATGTGTTCATAGGTGTTCCAGTATTCCATTAAAACTAAACAAAACAAAAAGACCGTGGGCTAACCTTAGTGACTTGCTACTAACGAACAGAATATGGTCAATGTGATGTTGTGTGTATTCCAAGGCTAGGCTACGAAAGGCAACACAGCTTCTGCCCTGTTCTGTATCTCAGCCTGCTTACTCGGAATTTAGCCCCTCCTCTTGTGAGGAGGCTCAGGCCACAAAGAGAGTCCAGGTGTGCCAGTGTAAGCATTTTGGCTGCCTGCCCTAACTATAAATCTAGGCAACAGCCAGCATCAACAACACCAGACATGAACTTTTTCTCTTGGTTTTTCCCCATTTAGGAGGACATTATCTGTGCATTTTTTCATATATTCCCTTTATTATGTTGAGGTATGTTCCCTCTTAAACCTACTTTGTGGAGGGTTTTTATCATGCATGGATATTGTACTTCATCAAACGCTTTTCCTACATCTATGGAAATGATGATGATTCTTCTTTCTTTTATTAATATGGTGCATCACACTGATTGATTTGCAGATACTGAATCACCCGTGTAACCCAGGAATAAATCCCATTTGATCATGGCGGTGATTTTCTTAATGTATTGTTAGATTCAGTTTGCTACTATTTTGTTAAGGATTTTTGCACTAGAAAATTGGCCTGTAATTCTCTTTGTGGTGTCTTTATCTGGTCTTGGTGTCAGGGTAATGCTGGCCTCATCAAATGAATTTGGAAGTTTTCCTTCCTCTTCTGTTTTATGGGACGGTTTGAGAAGAACGCATACTAACTCTTTCTTTAAATGCTTGGTAGAATTGGACTCTGAAGCCATCTGGTCCTGGACTTGTGTTTGTTCCAAGTTTTTGGATGAGTGATTCAATTTCTTGGCTGGTTAGCATTCTGTTCTACTTTCTTCCTGCTTCAGTTTTGGCAATTTATATGTTTCTCGGAACTTATCCATTTCTTCTAGGTTGTCCAATTTGTTGACATATATTTTTCATAATATTCTCTTATAATTGTTTGGATTTCTGCAGTGTTGGTTATTCTCCTCTGTCATGTGTGATTTTATTTGGGTCCTTTCCCTTTTCTTTTTGAGAACTATGGCTAGAGCCTTATCAATTTTATTAAATTTTTCAAAGAACCAGCTACTGTTGATCTGTTCTATTTTTATTTGTGTTTAGTTTCTTTATCATTTATTTCCACTCTAATGTTTTTTTAAAGATTTATTTATTGGGGCGGGGGGGAGGGGCAAAGGAAAAGGGAGAGAGAGAATCCACCAGTAGACTGAGGTTGGAGGCTGAAGCAGGCTTCAATCCCAGGACCCTGAGAACGTGACCTTAGCCAAAATCAAAGAGTTGGTCAGTTAACCAACTCAGCCACCCAGGACCCCCATTTTTCCTCTAATTTTTATTATCTCCATCCTTCTGCTGGCTTTAGGTTTCATTTGTTGTTCTTTTTCTAGCTTCTTTAGGTGTAAGGTTAGTTTGTGTTGAGATTTTTTTTTTTTTTTTTTTGCTTCTTGAGGTAGGCCTGTATTGCTATATATACTTCCCTCTTAGAATCAGTTTGGCTGCATCTGAAAGGTTTTGGGGGGATCCCTGGGTGGCGCAGCGATTTGGTGCCTGCCTTTGGCCCAGGGCGTGATCCTGGAGACCCGGGATCGAGTCCCGCATCGGGCTCCCGGCATGGAGCCTGCTTCTCCCTCCTCCTCTGTCTCTCTCTCTCTATCATAAATGAATAAATAAATATTAAAAAAAAACATTAAAAAAAGGTTTTGGACAATTGTGTTTTCATTTTCATTTGTTTCCATGTCTTTTGAAATTTCTTCATTTATTTCCCGGTTGGCCCACACATTGATAGTACGATGTTATTTCACCTCCATGTATTTGTGGTCTTTTCAGACGGTTTTTTGTAGTCCACTTCTAGTTTCATAGTATTGTGGTCAGGAAAGGTGCATGGTAGGACTTCAATTTTTTTGTACTTCCTAAGGCCTGTTTTGTGGCCTAATGTATGATCTAGTCTAGAGAATATTCCAGATCTGTATTCTAATTTCATTTATTGCACTCTTCATCTCAGATTCTTTTTAAACTCTTCTATCTCTGTTGTAAGGGTCTCACTGATGTCTTCCATTCTTTACTCAAGTCCACTGAACATCCTTATGGTCACTGCTTTAAATCCTCCATCAGGCACGTTATTTCTCTCTCTCTCACTTAGATCTCTGGCCCTGTGGCATTATCCTGTTCTTTCATTTGAGATAAATTCCTCTGTCTTCTCATTTTGTCTAGGTCTCTGACAGTTTCTCTGGGTTAGAAAAGCCAGTTATGTCACTTGTTCCTGAAAGTAATGGACCACTGAAAATGGTCCCGTAGTGCCCAGGGCCTGGTGCTTGAGGGAGGGTCTCCAGGGTGTGCGGCATGCACTCTGCTACTGGGTTCTGGCTCCTCTATCCCTCAGGCCAGTCATCTGAGAGATAGGCTCTCAGTATCTGCTGTGGGCAGTGTTTGGTACTTGGCCTGAATCTAGCGGGTTTGAACTAGCTTGCGAAATGAGACCTGTCACAGTCCACTGGAACTGAGACCCTGCAAAACTCTGGTCAGGACACATGGTGTCCGCAGGGGTTTGTACTGGTCTTCTGGGGGAAGGGCTTGCTGTGCTGGAACTGAGGCAAGCATGATTCAAAAGGGCAGTTCCCCTGGAGTGCAAACGGGTGGTGGCTGGTGTAAGCAAGTTAGGCAGCTGGTGTCAGAGTGGCACTGATTCCCACAGGTGGCTCTGTGTTTGTGCTCAGGGCCAGGGGAGGGAAATGGCACCAGCCAGCTGCTTCTGTTCTGTGTGCCTCTCTCCAAGTATAGTGCCCTACACATTCTACCATAGCCAAGCCCAATAACCTTTAAAATTCCAGGCTTTAAGCCCTCCATAGTTGCAAGAACTCAGGAAATTCAGCCACTCTCCTTTTCCAAGCCAGTGGCTACGTGCATTCCCAGGTGTTCTCTCCTGCCCTTCGCTGGGACCACTACTCCCTCCCATCTGCTGCAGATAGGATCTCTTTCTCTTCTAAACTATATCTCTGTACTTCCGACTTTCTTTAAAGTGGCCTCTTCTCTCTCTTTAGTTGTGACCTTTGTTCTGTCAGTATTCAGGTAGATTTCTGGGGTATGTAGGATGAGTTGATAGGTATCTAGTTGTATTAGTGGGATGAGGTGAGTCTAGGCTCCTCCTACCCTGCCACCATCTTCCTTTCTCTAAGACATTTTTTCTAAAGAATCCCTTCAATTACAAATTATTAAAACTAGACAAGAACTCCTCTTTTAAATTTCCCCTCATGTTAGGGGAGAAAAACGACTGGCAAGCAGAGAGACATGTGATTTGAAGTATAACAGCTGAACAACTAGTAAAAGTTTAATAAGCAAAACGGAACCTTTTATCTGAATTCAAGTAACTGCAATTCTAAAAGAAAGGCAGCATTGAGTGCTTTTAAATCAATAATCTTCATTCTCCCTTCATCAGTGATGACATAAGGAGAACGTTATGGAATAATTTCTAATCTTTTCATTAGCGAAACAAATGTATTGTCCTTTGGCACACTTAAATTAAATATAATTTCTCCTTTATCTTACTGCAAGCTTATTTTTCAGGGAAGGTAGTAAGACTATCTCATCTTTATATCGTACTAGAATGCTTCTCCATATCATATAGGTTCACTTTGAAATTTTTTTGTGATTCAAATTGCTCGCCTACTATTTGTCTCTGATAATTTGATTGTTTTTAAAAATATTTAATTTATTTATTCATGAGACACACACACAGAGAGACAGAGGCAGAGACACAGGCAGCGAGAGAGGTAGACTCCATGAAAGGAGCCTGACGTGGACTCAATCCTGGGTCTCCAGGATCACGCCCTGGGCTGAAGGCAGTGCTAAACCACTGAGGACCCGGGCTTCCCTGATAATTCAATTAAATGCAACAAGATATTTTACAGGTGTATTCTTGACATAATGTAATGAAATGTTTATTCTATTAATTACGTATTGACCTATCAAAGTACAGCTATGCATATCTTTCTATTTCAGTAAAAGAAGATGGATACAGGCAACTCTGTTTTCCAAGAATGTAGGATCTGTGCCAAGAACAGGATCGGCGCCAGTCTTGTATGCACAAGAACCAGGTCAAAAGAGTATCTAATTGTGAACTTTAAGATGATGGATTAGCAAGACTTCCAAACAGGAAGGCTGATAACCCAGAGTTAATCCTTTATATCCTAGATGGTGAAATCTATGGGTGAGTCTATGCATTATAACAAGTTAATAAAACACAACGAAGTACATAGTAGACAGTGGATCCTACAACCAAGACGATGGAAATGGATGCGGGAGGCACTGAGTGAGAAACTACAGGTATTACTGGAGAAGAGAAACGGGACTCTATCTTTTTGAGCCTGGCTTCTCATTGTGTCAGGTAGTCAGCAAGACATAAGCTGGCAAAAGGCTCCTTCAAAAAGTATAAGTCTCTACAGGAGTAAAGTTAGGTTCTACTACATTGACTTATTACATAATTGTAATATAAATGAGTGGTAATTTGCAAGAGGACTAGGAAAGAATTCTCATAAAATTTGATTTGGTAGTGGCCTAAGGATAGACATATAGGTCAATGTATTAGAATTGAGAATCTAAAAATAAACTCTCAAATTATAAGGGGATCCCTGGGTGGCGCAGCGGTCTGGCGCCTGCCTTTGGCCCAGGGCGCGATCCTGGAGACCCGGGATCGAATCCCACGTCGGGCTCCCGGTGCATGGAGCCTGCTTCTCCTCTGCCTGTGTCTCTGCCTCATTCTCTCTCTCTCTGTGACTATCACAAATAAATAAAAAAATTAAAAAAAAAAACTCTCAAATTATGGTGGATTGATTTTCAACAAGGGTGTCGAGACACTAAAATGGATTAAGAATAGTCTTTTTAACAAATGGTACTGAGACAAATGGATATCCACACACAAAGTAATAAAATTAGACCTCTACCTCACAACATATGTACAAACTTAACATGAAATATTAAGAGCTAGGGATCCCTGGGTGGCACAGTGGTTTGGCGCCTGCCTTTGGCCCAGGGCGCGATCCTGGAGACCCGGGATCGAATCCCACATCGGGCTCCCGGTGCATGAAGCCTGCTTCTCCCTCGGCCTGTGTCTCTGCCTCTCTCTCTCTCTCTCTCTGTGACTATCATAAATAAATAAAAATTGAAAAAAAAATATTAAAAAAAAAGAAAAGAAATATTAAGAGCTAAAATTATAAAACTCATAGAAAAAACAGGTGTGTATGTTCGTGATTGCATTTGGCAACAGTTTCTTAAATATGGCATCAAAAGACAGAAACAGATTAAGGATTTCATCAAAATCTAAAAAATAAAAGCTTCTATGCTTCAAATGTAACCATCAAGCAAAAGTGAAAAGGCAAGGTGATGAATAAAATATTTGAAAATCATATCCCTGATAAGGGGTCTGTAGTTAGGATATAGATAGAACTCTTACAATAATGAAAAGACAGTCCAATATAAAAATGGGCAAAATAAATGATTAGTTCTTTAAGCAAGATATAGAAATGAATAATGACCACATATAAAGTGAGATGCTCAACATCACTAGTTCTAAGAAATATGCAAATTAAAACCACAAGACAGATGGAACTCAACAAGTGTATTATGCTAAGTGAAATAAGTCAGAGAAAGACAAATACCATATGATTTCACTCCTATGTGGAATTAAGAAAAAAAAAAAAGCCAACAACAGATGAACATAGGGGAAGGTGGAAAAAAAGGAGAGAAAGAGAGGCAAACCATAAGAGACTCTCAACCATAGAGAATAAACTAAGTGTTGCTGTCGAGGTGGGCAGGGGGGACTAGATGAGTGATGGGTATTAAGGAAGGCACTTGTACTGATGAGCACTGGGTATTTAAGTGAGGAATCACTAAATTCTACTCCTGACACCAAGATTACATGATATGTCAACTAACGAGAATTCAAATAAAAATTTGAAACAAATGAAAATACCCCTACAACGTGTCATTTTACACCCAATAGAATAGCTATAACAAAAACAACAGATAATGACAAACATTGACAAGAATCAGGGAAAATGAGAATCCTCAAACACTGGTGACATAAATGTAAAATGGTGCAGCCAGTTTGGAAAATAGTCTGGCAGTTCCTCAAAAGGTTTAAACCAAAAATGTTAAAGGTCCTTTAACATATGAACTAACAATTCCATTTATAAGTATATACCCAAGAGAAGTGAAATGTTCACGCAAAAGCTTGTACATGCGTATTCACAACAGCATTATTAACAACAGCCAAAAAGTGTAACAGCTCAAACGTCCACCAAATGATAAATACATAAATAAAACGTGGGCTGTCCATATGGTGGGATAGTATTCAGAAATAAAAAAATAATAAAGTTCTGACACATGGCACAAAATAAATCTAAAAACATGCTAAACCAAAGAAGGCAGTCACAAAGGATCAAATATTTGGTGATTCCATTGAGATGACCTGTCCAAAATCAGCAGCAAATCGATAGAGACAGAGACTAGAACGGTGACTACCTATGGCTAAGAAGAATAGGGAGGGGGAAACTAGCATGACGTGCCAGTTAAAGGGCATAGGGTTTATTTTTACGGTGACAAAATGTTCTAAAATGGATTGTGGTAGTCTTTGAATATGCATCTTTTTTTTTTAATTTTTTTTTAATTTTTTATTTATTTATGATAGTCACATAGAGAGAGAGAGAGAGAGAGAGGCAGAGACACAAGCAGAGGGAGAAGCAGGCTCCATGCACCGGGAGCCCGACGTGGGATTCGATCCGGGGTTTCCAGGATCGCGCCCTGGGCCAAAGGCAGGCGCCAAACCACTGCGCCACCCAGGGATCCCTGAATATGCATCTTATGTTCATTATATCTCAATAAAGTTATTACCAAAAATATATATCAAGTATGTAAGATTACTAGGAAAATCTGTATTTTACTGCTCAAAGCACAGAGGGATTTATTTCCCAATGATTTTAGAGTCCCAAAACTAATTAAAAATTACCTTCTGTCTTAGCATATTAATCTGAATTTCCATTTCCGTTTGACTGGTTTTTAAATCTCCATAGAAAGGAAGCTCTCCATTTTCATATTTACTTAATATCCTTCTTAACATGTTTATTAAGTGGTTCTTAAGCCTGCAGAAGGTATAGAATGAGTAAGTCAGGTCCTTTAAGAAGAAATATTTAATACTTATTTAAATAGATAATATGTTCTATCACATAAACAAATCTATACTTATGATATCTCATTTGTTCCAATCTCTCATTGTTTGAGAGAATACCAACTAAATTACATTGCTAAGTAAAAAAATATGGAAAAGATTTTTATGACACATATGGCAGTTGAAGGGTTAACAGGGTAACTATATTAAGAGTTCTTGTAAGTTATTATTAATATCTATTTTCAGTATGTGAATATAAAAATTAATCTATTATTAGGTAGTAGAGGCTAGTAATCCACGGTGAGGAAGAAAAGCATCCTCATCTATTAATGTTTTATAAAGACACAAAAATACATTTTGGTACCCACCTACCCCAGTCTAAAAGAAGGAAAGAAAATACAGACAAAAAACATCAAAGGAGATCATTCAAAACAGAAAGAGAAACAGGAAAGAAAAATATTTATAAAGTTTGAATTCAGAGGAAGAAGGAAGAGGCAGAGCTTTAGAAGAAAGGAAATCAGCAGAGAGAGAATGTATGATGATGGCCTATGAGACTGTTTTAAACAAAAATCTAATACCTTGGCTAGTACATTCTTAGGAAAGTGAAGGATGCCAAACAATGCAGAGAAACAAAGTTGAATGACAGAAAAGTTTTGGCGGATCAGAGCAAAACTTAAATACTCAGCAAATAAGCAGAAAGGAAGCCAGGTGGGAGCTTCAGAGACATCGGAAAGACTTTTTTAAAAATCTGAGTAGTGAAGTTGCTCATTTTATTCTTCATGAAGTCAGACATGTATTTTTGTATGAATGACATATTTTATAACTAGAAAACGCAGGAAGAAAATGTAAGCCACTTGAGTCAGAGATGGCAGAGCAAGAGGAGAACATAGTTTTGTCTGATCCCAGAAATTCAGCCAGAGAGCTTTCAAATCATTCTGAACACCTGTGAAATCAACCAGACATCTAAGGAAAGAATTGCAGCATTTCTACAAATAGAAAAGTGACCACTTTTTGCAAGTCTTGGTTAACTTTCACCTTCAGAGTTACATTCTATTCTTTCACCGTACTTAATTTTATTTCTATATACATGTAAGTCCTGCTTGTTTTTCCTTTGGGATATATTTCTCTAACAAAAAGACATAGGATATGGTATATTGCTCAGTTCTGTTCAACTGGGTGATGATATCCTTTTTTAAAAATTTATTCATGATAGTCACAGAGAGAGAGAGAGAGAGAAAAGAGAGAGAGAAAAAAGACAGAGAGAGAGAGGCAGAGACATAGGCAGAGGGAGAAGCAGGCTCCATGCACCAGGAGCCCGACGTGGGATTCGATCCCGGGTCTCCAGGATCACGCCCTGGGCCAAAGGCAGGCGCAAAACCACTGCGCCACCCAGGGATCTCTGATAATATCCTTTTTATTTTGACTTTTAATTTCCATTTTTACACTTACATTCTAGACTTTCCTTGTATTTAATTTTATTTTTGTATATATACAAGGTTTCCTCTTAACCATTTGGGGATGCAATTTCCTAACAAAAAGACCAAAATTCACATAGTATCGGTGTACTGCTCTGCTCTCTTGATCTCTCTAATTCTATTATCTCCTTTGTTAACCTTTAAATTGGCTTCGGGTCTCTTCTGATTTGTTTAGCATGTATTTATCTGGGGTCATTCTTGATATTTTTCTATTCTGTTCTCTCACTCATCTCTTCTTCTCTGGACAGAATGACAAGATGGAAAAACTCACCGCCACAAAGAGAACAAGAGGTAGTACTGACTGCCCAGAACCTAATCAGCATGGATAGAAGGAAGAGGCTGGAGCGAGAGTTCAGAATAATGACCATCAAGATAATAGCTGGGCTTAAGAGACACTCAGAGGACACTAGAGAATGCCTTTCTGGAGAAATAAAACAACTGATATCTAATCAAGTTGAGATAAAAAAGGCTAATCTTAGTGAGATGCAATCAAAAATGAAGGTTCTAACTGCTAGGATAAATGAGGCTTCACAGAGAAGTAGTGATATAGAAGACAAAACAATGGAGAATAAAGAAGCTGAGGAAAAGCGAGAGAAACAACCACTGGACTATGACAGGAGAATTTGAGAGATGATTCGTACCACACAGCAAAACAATGTTAGAATAATGGGGATCCCAGAAAAAGAGGGGAAGGAGGGGGCAGAAGGCATATTTGAGCAAATTATAGCAGAGATCTTCCCTCATCTGGGGAAAGAAACAGGCACTCAAGTGCCAGGAGGCACAGAGAACCTTCCTCAAAATCAATAAAAAATAGGTCAATATCTCCAAGCAAAGCTTGCAAATTTCAGACCCAAAGAGAAAATCCTGAAAGCAGCTTGGAACACGAGGCCCTGAACTAAGAAGGAGAGAAATATTCAACTGGCAGCGGATCTATCCAAAGAGATAGCAGGCCAGAGAGAGCTGGCATGATATACTCAGGGTGCTCAATGAGAAGAATCTACAGCTAAGAATTTTATCCAGCAAGGCTCTCATTCAAAATACAAGGGGAGATAAAAAGCTTCCAGCACAAACAGAAACTAAAAGAATTTGTGATCCCTAAAACAGCCCTGCAAGGGGAACCTTTAAGAAAACAGAGAGCCCAAAAATAACACAGACCAGAAAGGAACAGACACAGTACACCAAAACACAGACTTGACACGTAATACAATGGCACTACATCCATATCTTTCAATCGTTACTCTGAATGTAAACAAGCCAAATGCCCCAACCAAAACACACAGGGTATCCCAGTGGATTAAAAAAAAAAAAAAAAAAGCAAGACCCATCGATATGCTATCTGTAAGAGACTCATTTTTAGACACAAAGAAAACCCCAGATTGAAGGTGAGGGGGTGGAAAACCATTTTATCATATTAAAGGACATTAAAAAAAAACTGAGGTGGCAATCTTGATATCAGACAAGTTGTATTTTAAACCAAAGACTGCATTAAGAGATGAAGAAAGACACTATGCCATAATTAAATGGTCTATCCAAAGAGAAAATTGAACAATTATAAGTTTTAATGCCTCTAAAGTAGGAGCAGCCAACTATATAAACCGATTTTCTGTTAAGATTTCATTTATTTATTTATTTGACACAGAGAGAGAACAGAAGCATGGGCAGCAGGAGAGGGAGAAGCAGACTCCCCACTGAACAGGGAGCCTGATGAGGGCTTCATCCCAGGACCCTGAGAACATGACCTGACCAAAGGCAAGGGCTTAACCGACTGAGCCACCCAGACCCCCTTATGAACCAATTAATATCAAAATTAAAGGAACACATTGATAGTCATACAATAATAGTAGGCACTTTAACACACCACTCACTGTAACGGCCAGATCATCTAAGCAGAAGATCCACAAGGGCACAAGGGCTTTGAATGACACACTGCACAAAATGGACTTCACAGATAACTTCAGAGCATTCCATCCTACAGCAACAGAATACACATTCTTCTCGGGTGCACATGGAACATGTTCCATACTAGATCACGTACTGGGTCATAAATGAGGTCTCAACTGATACCAAAAGATTGGGATCATTCCCTGCATACTTTCAGACCACAATGCTTTGAAACTGAAACTTGATCACAAGAGGAAATTTGGAAAGAATTCAAATACACGGAGGTTAAAGAATCAAGCCAGGGAATAAAAGCACAGTTTTAAAAACCTCATAGAAACAAACAAAAATGGAAACGCAACTGCTCAAAACATCTGGGACGTAGCAAAGGTCATCCTAAGAAGGAAGTATATAGCAATACAAGTCTTTCTCAAGAAATGAGAAAGGTCCTAAGTACACAAGCTAACCTTACACCTAAAGGAGCTGGAAAAGAACAGAAGATTAAAACCTAAAACCAGCAGGAGAAGAGAATTCATAAAGATCAGAGCAGAAATCAATGAAATAGAAACCAAAGGAACAGTAGAACACATCAATGAAATCAGGAGCTGGTTCTTTGACAGAATAAGATCAATAAACCCCTGGACAGACATATCAAAAAGAGAACGGACCCAAAGAAATAAGATCGTGAATGAAAGAAGACAGATCACGACCAGCACCAGAGAAATATAGACAACTATAAGAACACATTCTGAGCAACTATATGCCAACAAAGTAAGCAATCTGGAAGAAATGGATCCCTTCCTATCAAAACTGAAACAGGAAGACACAGGAAACCTGAACAGACCCATAACCAGCAAGGAAATGGGAGCAGTCATCAAATATCTGCCAACAACCAAGAGTCCAGGACCAGGAGGCTTCCCAGGAGAATTCTACCACACATTCCAGGAAGAATTAATCTATTCTTCGGAGCTGTTTATAAAAATTAGTAATGGAAGGGAAACCTTCCAGTGTTCTCTGTGAGGCCAACATTACTCTGATCGCAAAACCAGAGCAAGACCCCACCCAAAAGGAGAATTACACTCCAATATCCCTGATGAACACGGATGCCAAAATTCTCAACAAGACACTGGCTGGGAGGATTCAACAGTACATTAAAGGATGATTCACCATGTCCAAGTGGGTTTTATGCCTGGGCTGCAAGGGTGATTCGACATCTGCAGATGAATCAATGTGATACACTACAGAAATAAAAGAAAGGATAAGAACCATAGGATCCTCTCAAGAGATGCAGAAAAAGCAGTTGACAAAGTGCAGCACCCTTTCCGGATCAATACTCTTCACAGTGCAGGGAGGAGGGGAGCATATCTCAATATCATAAAAGCCATCTACGAAAAGCCCACACCCGATGCTATTCTTAATGGGGAAAAACTGAGAGCTTTGCCGCTAAGGTCAGGAACACAACAGGGAGGTCCACTCTCTGGACAACCAGTGTTGTTCGACATAGCCTCAGCATTTAGACAACAAAAAGAAATAAAAAGGCGTCTGAATCAGAAAAGAACTCAAACTCTCACTTTTCTCAGAGGACATGATATCCTATGTGGAAAACCCAAAAGACTCTACGCCAACATTGTTAGGACCCTTTCCTGAATTCAGCAAAGCAGCAGGATAGGAAATCCATGCACAGAAATCAGTTGCATTTCTATACACTAACAATGAGATGGAAGAAAGAGAAACTGAGGAGTCAATTCCATTTACCATTGCACTAAACACCATAAGATACCTTGGAATAAACCCACCCAAAGAGACAAGGATCTGTACTCTGAAGAAGACAGGACATTCTGGAAAGAAATTGAGAAATCATAAAGAACTGAAATCATTCCATGTTCATGGATTGGAAGAACAAATATTGTTAAAATGTCTATGCAAGCTCGAGCAATCTCTACATTCAATGCAATCTCTATCAAAATACTACCAACTTTTTTTTTTAAGATTTTTTATTTATTTATTCATTAGACACACACAGAGAGAGAGAGAGAGAGAGAGAGAGAGAGAGAGAGAGGCAGAGACACAGGTAGAGGGAGAAGCAGGCTCCATGCAGGGAGCCCAACGTGGCACTCGATCCTGGGTCTCCAGGATCACACCCTGGATTGAAGGCAGAGCTATACCACTGAGCCACCTGGGCTGCCCCCAACTTCTTTGCATACAGCTGGAGTAAATAATACTAAAATTTCTTTGGAACCTTAGAAGACCCCGAATAGCCAAAGGTATGTTGAAAAACGTAGCCAAAGCTGGTGGTATTAGAAGCCAGCCTTTAAGCTCCATTGCAAAGCTGTGATCAACAGGACAGTATGGTCCTGGCACAAAAGCGGACATGTCAATCAATGGCCCAGAAGAGTAAATCCAGAAGTGGACCCTCAACTCTATGGTCCACTCCTCTTCAACAATACTGGAAAGAAAATCCAATGGAGACAAAGCAGTCTCTTCAACAAATGGTGTGGGAAAATCAGACCACCACATGTAGAAGAATAAAACTAGACCATTTTCTTACACCATACACAAAAATAGAGTCAAAATGGATGAAACACCCAAATGTAAGATAGGAATCCATTAAAATCCTAGAGGAGAACACAGCCAGCAACCTCTGTGACCTTGGCTGCAGCAACTTCTTGCTAGACATGTCACCAGACGCCAAAATGACCTACTGAGACTTCATCAAGATAAAAAGCTTTTACGCAGCAAGGAAACAGTTGACAAAACCAAAAGACAACTGACAGAATGGCAGAAGGTGTTTGCAAATGCCTTATCAGATAAAAGGCTGGTATGCAAAGTCTATAAAGAGCTAATCAAAGTCAACACCCAAAGAAAGATAACCCAATGAAGAAATGGGAAGAAATGAAAGGACATGTCTCCAAAGAAGACATACATATGGCCAACAGACACATGAAAACATGCTCAACATCAGTTGGCACCAGAGAAATACAAATCAAAACCACGGTGAGTTTCCCCCTCACACCTTTCATAATGTCCAAAATTAGCAAGTCTGGAAATGACAGATGTTGGCAGGAATGCAGAGAAAGGGGGATCCTCTTACGATGTTGGTGGGAATGCAACCTGGTGCAGCCACTCTGGAAATCAGTACCAGAGGTTCCTCAAAGAGTTGAAAAAGGAGCTACCTATGTAAAACCCAGCAATTGCACTAGAAGGTATGAATCCCAAAGATCACTTTGGTCAGGATCCAAAGGGGCACCTGCACCCATATGTTTATACCAGTAAATATCCACAATAGCCAAACTAGGAGATCCAATGTTCTTTGAAAGAGGTATGTATAAAGAAGGTGTGATATAAATAAATAATCATATTTATTTATTTATTGGACAGAGAGAGAGAGAGAGAGAGGGAGGGAGAGAGAGAACAGAATATTACTCAGCCAATAAATAATGAAATCTTGGGACCCCTGGGTGGCTCAGTGGCTGAGAGTAGGCCTTTGGCTCTGGGCATAGGGGAAGGGAAGGAAAAGTAAAACAAGATGAAATCAGAAAGAGACACAAACCATAAGTCACTCAATACTAGAAAACAAACTGTGGGTTGCTGGAGGGGAAGGGATTGGGGGCGATGGGGTAACTGCCTGATGGGGATTAAGGAGGGCACGTGATGGCATGAGCACTGGGTGTTACATAAGACTGATGAATCACTGAACTCTACCTCTGAAACTAATATTACACTATAAGTTAATTAATTTGAATTCAAATAAATAATATAAAATAAAAAGAAATACAAGCAAATCCAAGATAACTTTTGATGTTGTTATATGACACAGTTAAGTTTTTAGAGATTAGGATATCTGCTCTAAGAAAAGAACACTATTAAAAGGAAAGATTACCTAAGAACAAAGATATCTTGCAGAAAAAATTCACGGTGGACAATGAAAAGCGCAGTTGACAATATATGTCAAAGGCATTGTTGTTATTATTTAAGGAATCACGGAAGAGTAAATGTAGTATTTTGGCAAGAATTTCTATTTAGGTTTTTATAAACTACAATTACAGATAAATTAGTTAATTAATGGTTAAAGTGATGTGAAATATTAGTCTTACCCAGTATTCTCTTTTTCCAATTCCTCATTTTTCTTCACTTCTTGATCCAACCTGAACTGCAAAGGCTGTTTTAACTCCATACATTTCTTTAGGTTTTCCTTTTCATCACCACACTTTGGAAACAATTTTTTAAGAACATTAGTTTCAAAAATCAAGAGACTCCTTCTTCTTTTATAAAATGCTATTTCTCATGAATCCATGAGTAATATGTGTTTAGACAGGTTTATAAAATACATATAAAATGTAGGTTATGAACCAAATGTCAATGAAAAGAAATCTCAAAAATAAGGATGTTTGTTAAAACAGCTTCAACTGAGTTTATATTTTCATCATTTTTGTTTCTAGAATTTAAATTGCCAAAATTTACTTGGGAAATACAGAGGTTTTTAATCCACATTAATGAAAAAATCTTTAAGGTGGCTATACTTACATCTGAGTTTCTAGAGATGTCCTAGAAGCAGTTTCACCAATGTCTTAAGATACTCTGGGTTTTGTGAGATCACAGCTTAAGATACAGTCTCTGAAAAATTCCCATACTGTCCCCATTATAATTTTGATGATCATCTGACTTTAGGATGAGATACTCTCCTTCTCTGCAAGCATTTCAAACATTTCTCTGCAAGATTTCAATGTCTTCTTTTCTATTGACCACTTTTCTCTCTAAATAAAATTCAAGGCTTCCCAATATTCTATAAAAACGTTTCCTTACTCTTGCAGCATTTTCGATCATCTTGCTTTTCCCCTTTCACTGGACTCGAACATTCTTTAATGTGTCATCTCAGCCACAGATTCATCTTTTCATCGCGTCTTTTACACTAAAATCTGACTTTCAATCCTGGAATTCCACTAAAAAGTTTTGACAATCATCAAGGATCTGTTTTTACAAGTCCTGATCCTGCTTTACTTCTCAGCAGCAGCTGAAAACAATGCCACATCTTCCCTCTGCTCTTCTAATCCCATTTCATTTCTAAATGACAGCAAACGCTGACATTCAGTCCTTGGACCCTTGCTATTCCTCTTTTTCACATCCTCTCAGAGTTCTCCAAATCCCAAGGCTTCAAAACCAGATGCTCTATTCTATACTTTCAGCCTTGACCCATTTACTGAGGTCATGTGTATGCTTCCATCTTCCTTCTAGTTCCTCATAGACAATATTTTCAACCACACATTCAATACCTGTTACCTGATGTGCATTACCTTTCTAGTTAGCTAATCTGTTATTTTTATATATTTTTTTAATTTATGTATTTGAGAGAGAGAGAGCATGAATGGGGAGAGGAGCAGATACAGAGTGAGAAGCAGACTCCCTGCTGCAGAGGGAGCCTGATGTATACAGGACTCGATTCTGGGACCTTGAGGTGATGACCTGAGCCTAAGGTAGATGTTTAACCCACTGAGCCACACAGGCACCTCACACAGTTAATCTTGTACATTTTATCTTGACTCTTTTTGGGATTACTTTGAGTTATTTTTTAAAGATTTTATTTATTCATTTATTTATTCATGAGAGGTACGGAGGGAGAGGGCGGGGGGGCAGGGAGAGAGAGGCAGAGAGAGAGAGAGAGAGAGAGAGGCAAAGAGACAGGTAGAGAGAGAAGCAGGCTCCATGCAGGGAGCCCCATGGAGGACTCCATCCCAGGACTCCAGGATCATGCCCTGAGCTGAAGGCAGACGCTTAATGAGAGAGACACCCAGGCATCCCGAGTGTATTTTTTTTTAATTTTTTAAAATTTATTTATGATAGTCACACACACACACACACACACACACACACACACAGAGGCAGAGACACAGGCAGAGGGAGAAGCAGGCTCCATGCACCGGGAGCCCGACGTGGGATTCGATCCCAGGTCTCCAGGATCGCGCCCTGGGCCAAAGGCAGGTGCCAAACCGCTGTGCCACCCAGGGATCCCAGTGTATTATTTTTTAATCTGGGGGGGGGGCACCTTTACCCTCAGGATGCTGACCATTGTACTTTGTCTTGCTTTTCTTTTATAATGCAAAAGTTCAAAAAAAAATAATGCAAAAGTTCTTCCCAAGGGTTGGATTATGAACGGTTTGCCTTTGTTTCCTTTTGAATACTTTCCTATTCCATAGAGACGTGAACTTACGGAAGTCTTCTTCTAAGTTCTTTTCAGACACATACTTGACTATTTTCTTCAGAGGCTTAAGTCAGCTAGAGCTAACTCTTCTTCCCAATCCATATTTCTTCACCTCAAAATGGTGTCCATGAAATATCTTAACACAGATGTAGTCTCTGTCCTGGGGATTCATGAGGTGAGAACCTTCTAGAGAAATTAGGGCTATGAACTAAGTTGCTGGAAAGCTATTTAAGTTTTTATTTTATAGGGTAAGCTTAAAGTGGCTAATCATTTTATACCATAACCCTAATTCATTTCTATAGGAATATGCAGAATTATCTATGGATATTCTTACAAACTCTGTAATATGTGGTGGCTTCCTAATAGATTCCTGTGTGATATTGTAGGGGGACAACTCATGGCACTCTCAGTCAGAGAGAAGACTCCTTGTCAAGTTAACTGCATGAAAAGTACAGTAAAGCAACTTGAGCAGTTTTATATGAAGTCAGGAAAAAAAGTTTTTTTCGATGTTTCTTTGGCCACAGAAAGGACCAGTCAACAGAATGTGCTAGTTCCCCTGATAGGTATGATTGTTTAATGAAATTTGCATGTACCTAACTTATGTCACTGAAAGAAACTAGTTGTAGGTCCATCTACCTCATAGTTCCAACTTAGAAGTCCCAAAGCAATCTTCTCATCTTAAATCATTGGTAGCCACTCCTACAAAGGACGGTATGAATGGCACGATAATCCTGTACTGCTTATAAATGGTTATATAGTTTTCACTACCTATCAATAAACTGGAGTCCTGGATTGCACATTAATCTTTTCTGAGATTGGACTGTTAAATCTCTGAAAGTATGATTAACTCAAGGTAATAGAAAAACATTCGTTTCTGAACTTGCAATGAATGCTAGGAGCACTAGGTTACTCTCTAAGGCCCTGACTGAGCAGTCATTTCTACTTTTTCACTGGCATCTCTTTTCCTTTACAAAATCCAACAAGGAGAAAACTACATCCCTTTGAGAAAAATGTTTGCATAATTACCTAGTAGTCATTCTGCTTTTTTCTAAGATTCTATTTATTTATTTATGAGACACACACAAACACACTCACACACACACACACACAGAGGCAGAGACACATGCAGAGGAGGAGCAGGCTCCATGCAGGGAGCCCCATGTGGGACTCAATCCGGGGACTACAGGATCATGCCCTGGGCCCAGGGCAGGCACCAAACCACTGAGCCACCCAGGGATCCCCCTCGTAGTCATTCTTAATGAAGGCAACACACTACCAATTTGTAATTACAAATCACCACAAATTATTAGTAAAGTAATTCATTCTCAAAATCTCAGTGAAGGGTTGAGATTACAAGAGAAAGTCAGCATTCAAGATCAAATTATTACTCAAAGTTTGGGGAATTTTAAACATATTGAAAAATATTAGCAGGGACTCAGACATTAGTATACCAATATTCATAGCAGCATTACCAACAATAGCTAAGAGGTAGAAAAACCCAAATGATCACTGACAGATAAACAAAATGTGATATATATATATATAAAATACTGTTTTGCTTAGGCTATCACAATCCTTTTTATTAAAATCTTACTACAAAAATGATTAATTTATGCATTCAGTCAACTTTATCTATAAAGAGGAATTATACCAAGAGTAGTTAAATAGCAACCATATGAATATAATAAATATTTTTATGAGTGAGAATTTTCATATTATCCAAAATGTTCTTATACACTACTACTAGAGATATAAAAATTCCTTCTCCTTAGGACAGAAATTAAGAGACTGACTTACCGAACTTGAACTTAACAGGTCTTTCTGAAGCTGTTCAATTTGGCCTGCTTGCTCCTTGACTGTAACTTTTAACTCGGCATTTTCAACTTCAAGCCTAAAATGCATATTTTAAAATATTTATTCTCAGACACAAATTTTAAACATACCACATAATTTCTAAACAAACATCTAAAGGTCTTACATAAATTCTTAGAAATTTAAAAAGTAGATTTGGCAATTGTGCCATTTTTCTGGTTGTGTTTTGGGGTTAATGTACAAAATTTAAAGATCGTAAGCAAAAAAGAAAAAAAAAAGGATCGTAAGCAAAAATTATGCATTTCAAAATCCCACAAAGCTGATATTTTTACCCAGCTAAACAACGATGTATTTATCATAATGGATATATTTCTCATACTATACTACTTATCTGCTTTATAAATACTCAAGTTATTTTCTGTGCTGCTTTCACTTGTCCTGTTGCGGGACGCCTGGGTGGCTCAGTGGTTGAGAGCCTCCCTTTGGATCAGGGCACGATTCTGGAGTCCCAGAATTGAGTTCTGCATCAGGCTTCCTGTAGGGAGGCTGCTTCTCCCTCTACCTATGTCTCTGTCTCTCTCTGTGTCTCTCATGAATAAATAAAATCTTAAAATAAATTGCATACTTTTTTATGTCATCTCTGAACTTCTGAATGCACCTTACAACCTTTGTTTGTAACTCCTTTGCTTCTTGTCGCTAAAAAAGAAAAGAAATACTTTTAACTACTGACAATCTAGTATAAAACCACCATCATCTGTTTTTGTAAATACAATGTCACTGGACACAGCCACATTTTCCTCTACATACTGATTTAAGGCTTCCCCAGAATTATACTGCTACAATAGAGACCTATGACTTGCAAAGCCCAAAATATTTACAATCCCCTGACAGAAAAGCTTTCTGAGCACTCTTCTAGTATTAAAAAACAACATTCTAACGTTTTTAAATTATATTTTATCAGGTACACATACAAATTTACGTATTGTTCAAAGGCAGAAAGACAGGAAATTACCTTATGGTAAACTTTTCTAGTTTTCTATTCCAAGCACCACATCAATTATAATTTTAAATATTCACATTTACAAATCACCATGGGCATTCCAGTGATTATACAAGTTAACATGCTGCTTTCAGGGACACTCAGATATTTCAAGTAACAGCTTCTGAGGCAGGATCTCTGTAGGAACCAGAATGCCTGGATTTGAATTCCCAGCTCCCCTGGGCATTTGCTGTTTGACCTTGAAAAATTACTTCAAATTCTGTGTCTCAGTTTCTTCATGTGTAAAATGAAGTTAATAATAGTATCTACCTCACTGTGATAGTCGGAAGTTTAAATTAGGGAATATACATAAACTACTTAGAAGAGTATGTGGCACATACCAAATTCTAAGTGTCTGCAATTAGCATTATTATTGTTGTTGTGTTTTACGTTCTAATGATATTTGATATTTTAGGCAGACGGCAGGCCAATGAAAGTGGTCTCTTACACAAGTTATATTGAAATCATTCTTCATACCACTGAAAGCGGTAGCAAATGGGGAGCATAAGGCCCAGGATATAGCCTCAGGACTTCAAAACACTTTCACTACAGGTGCCTCAGTGGCTCAGTCAGTTAGGCATCTGCTGTGGGCTCAGATCATGATTTTGGGGTCCTGGGATTGAGACCCCAACATCAGGGTTCCTGCTCAGCAGGGAGTCTGCTTCTTCCTTTCTCTCTGCCCCTCCCCCTGCTTGTGCACTCATGTTCTCTCTCTCTCTCTCTCCCTCTCCCTCTCTCTCTCTCTCTCTCAAGTAAAATATTAAAAAAAGGGACGCCTGGGTGTCTCAGCGGTTATGTATCACTTGAACTGGGACTTGGCTCAGGCTTGATCCTGGAGTCCTGGGATCAAGTCCCACATCAGGCTTCCTGCATGGAGCCTGCTTCTCTCTCTGCCCGTGTCTCTGCCTCTCTTTCTGTCTCTTATGAGTAAATAAACAAAAGTTAATTTTTTTTAAATCTTCAAGAAAAAACTTTCAAAAGTTCCACTAGCCAATGGTACTTTCCTCCACTTATAATAATTTTAATTTACCTCCTCTCTATACTACTCAGTGAACAATGCTCATGGACTACAGTGCAAACAGTAACTCCTACACTGAGTGATACATAACTTACATGACCATCAGAGGCAAGGTAAAGCCACTGACGTGGAAATAATGGACTCTTGCTAAACCAATGTTCCCAAATCATTTTATGTTCATATTGTTCATCTTAGCAACTGTTTATGTTAGAGGGCTTTAGCAAGTACTCTGATGAGTAGAGATTAAGGCTCCGTGGTGTGGCATATCAGAAAAGCTGCCCTCAGGGGCACCCGCTGGCTCAGTTAAAAGAACATCCAACGGTTAACCTTCAGTTCCTGTTCAAGCCCCACAATAGATGTAATGATTATATAAAATAAATAAACTTAAAAAAAAACCTGTCCTCAGAGCTTTATAGTTGGTAAAGTGCTGGAACTCTGTAAATCTCAGTTCTGGTTGCATAATGAAGGCAGGCATATTTAGACTGTTTTGCCATAATCAGAAAAAAACAGCATCTGATTGAATACTTTGTCCGATCGGATTAAATGCTTTCAGTTTTACACTTAACTGCTTAAAATACATTTAGAATACAGCTTTGTTATGTCAATGTGTTTCAATCAGAAATTACTGCTATGGTATAAAGTACTTAATTTTATCCTAAAAACTGTTAAGATATTCTCAAATTTAGGCAAGGACAGGTACCATACACATAAAATATTTTCCCTCTTAGATACATTTGTACATAAGAAGACAGAATTATCGCTCATGAAAAAAAATAAAAACAATGTAAAATAAAGGACTAAACTGGTCTGCACAGACTAGATAATACATGTAAAATAAAGGACTAAACTGGTCTGCACAGACTAGATAATACGGGTGAAGAAAGTAAGTTCAGGGGGAGTTACAATAATCAGAGAAAGCCTCATGGAGAATGAGAGACAATGAGCCAGGACTCAATAGTGTAGGATTAGGCAAGAGGAAGGGAAACTAAAAAGACAGAAAGGGTAGAATGAGTAAATAAAAAAGGGTGAGAGATGGTAAAATCACCCCAATTAACTTAAAGGATAAAATCTGATGGCAGAGAAATACAGATGTCCACACAACTAAACCAATGTTCACAGCAGCATTATTAATGGCCACAAAGTGGAAATAACCCAAAGGTGCATTAAATGATGAATGAACAAGGGCGTTAGCCCACAATGGAGGACTGTCTGACCAGAAAAAGAAATGAAGCACTGACAGATGCTAGAACACAGGCGAACCCTGAAAACAGGAAGTGAAAGAAGCGAGTCGCAAAGGACCACACATGGTGTGACTCCCTTTATAGGAAACATTCACAATAGGCAACTCTATGGAGACAAGAAGTAGACTTCTGGTTGCCCGAGGTCAAGGGCAACAGCTAAGGGTTTTTTTTCAGGGTGACGAAAATGTTCTGATGGCAGTGATAGTTGCAAAACCCTATAAATATACTCAGCGACAACAACACATGTTAAATGGGTCAACTGTATGGTAGGTGTATTTATAGCTCAATAAAGCTTTTAAAAAGAGTCAATGGCAGGACCTAGATAATTTTCTTAATTCTCTCTTTTGGCTTTATATACATCATCTGAATATTTCCATGCATTTTAATATATAAATATTAAAAATATAAATATTTTATAATATTTATAAATAAATATATTAAAAATAAATATATAAAAGGAAAAGAAAATGAAGGAAATGCCTCAGTTCCACTAGTCGTAACCTTTCTTTACAAGTTTTCCTGAAATCAGTACAGAGTCTATATCCATCAATAAAAGTGAAGATGAGAAGTAAGACGATTTTCTGAAACATTCCGTTAAACCTTATCTTCTGATTTTATCTAGCTCGCCTCATCATGGTAATAGAGATCTCAGTAGAAAACATTGTTTTTAGGGCACCTGGGTGGCTCAGTTGGTTTAGGCGTCCAACTCATGATTTCAGCTCAGGTCATGATCTCATTGGTGGTGGGTTTAAGCTGGCATGGGGCTCTGTACTCAGCAGGGAATCTCCTGGAGATTCTTTCTCTCTCCCTGTGCCCCTCCCCCTACTCATGAGTGTGCATGGACATGCATTCTTTCTCTCTCTCTCAAATAAATAAATAAATAAATCGTTAAAAAAAATCGTATAGCAGGAGAAAAAAGTCCCTCAATTTCTGTGAATGGGTAAATGCTATAAGGAAAAACATAGAACACAGAGAGAGCAGAATGAAAAGTCAGAATTTAATAAATAAGTGCATGGTGAAGACACTAAAATTATGCTAAATTGAAATGAAAATACAAAAGAAAGTGGTCCATGGAAATTAGCATCCTAAAACATTTATATTATTTAACCAGCTACAGAGGAACTGTTGACATGTTATATGTAATACATATGTGACTTTCGATTTGATCCAATGTTTTTAAATCCTGTACCTCATCTTCTAAATTAATACGATAATGTGATAACTCCGGTGAAGCCTGTGACATACATTGCTTTTTTAGGGCATCAGCCAGTTCTTGTTGAAGTTCTCTCATAACTACCTAATAAGACCTTCTGTTACTGATTTTAGAAATCATCCTATTATTATGTTAATAATATAATTCTAACGTATGTACTTTATCACCACATACATCAACTCACCTTTTATTCCTAGAATGTACACACTGCTAAGTGAATTCAGTTAAAGACACAAAAAGTGTTATCCCTCCTGCCTAGTCAGTATTATGTTACACAGATAATTATTTCAGCCCCACTCTCCATTCCTTGTTGATGAATTTGCAAAGCTTCCCAGCCTGCTGAAGTCTCAAAAAGAAATGGGTATTGTATAGGTGAGACTAGCAGTGGTAAATTCTACATTAATCAAATATTTTCTCTCTTTTTTATTAGAGGCTAAAATTAACTTCTAAGTTCTTCACATACTCAATCCTCTGCTCAAATCCTTCCAATAGGTTACTATCTCAGAACAAATGTGAAGTCATACTAATGGCCCTCAAGCCCCCTACATAACCTGGCTTCTGCCTCCCTCCTGGCCTCAGCTCCTAGAGATCCCTCCCCTGTTCATGCTCACTCCACTCCTGCTATACAAGAATCCTGCCATCCCTCCCTCAGTAGCCTGAAAATGGAGATCCAGTGCCAAATTAATAAATCACAAAGATACAATTCTATTGGAAAATTTTAAGCCCAAATGGTAGTTACCAATGGAGTTTTGAAATGAGCAAATTATTTGAAAAATGCTTAAATTATAAACCGTGGTGGGAAGATGAAATCAAATACAGCTTTGCTAAGTCACCAGTTATCCCAAATTATGATTTAGTGAAAAGTAGATGCCTTCAAAGAGTGAAAAGGTCACAAGAATAAATGATTTGAGACTAAACATTTAAATTTACATAAATAAAAATAAAAGTATGCTAACTGAAAATGCTTAAAAAGCTATCAAAAAAAAGTACTGAGATACAGCACCTACACTTCAGTTCATGTGACAAATCTGGAGTTAGTTGTCAAGGTAATCCACTTATTTGAACCTCAAGGTCAAAACACTCAGGTATGAGCATTTCCACTTATCTGTTCATCATGGTATTAAAACGTGGTGACAAGAATTAAAACTATTTTAGTAGTACTAACAATAAATTATTAATATCAGACTCCTTTCTTTAACAATGTATAACTTAACCTCTTGAAGTTTCTCATAGATGACGTGCATTTTTATTCAAATTAAAGCACCTTTCAGGTCTAATTTTTATTTGCTGGATACAAGTTATGAAGATTCAAAACTGACCCATAATCATTCAGGTCGTGATCTCGGGGTCATGAAGTGGAGCTCTGCACTGGGCATAGAGCCCACTTTGGATTCTCTCTCCCTCTCCATCTGCCCCACTCCCATTTAGGTGCAGGTGCACTATTTCTCTCCAAAAAAAAAAATAGTACTAATAAGCCATAACCAAACATTACTTTGAACTTTCTAATAGGAAGCTTGAAAAATATTTGTCTTTCTGAATACTTACTTCTCTTTCTTCTTTCTCATCTTCATATCTAAATGCTCTTTCCATTATCTGTTTACATTTATTGATTAACTCCTTATTTCTTTCTCGCAGTTGAAGAGCTCGTTTTTCACCTGCAACTCGAACCATTCTTACAATAACCTGAACCTGGTCTTTGAGATAAATTATAGTCTTTTCTTTACATTCCACTCTGCTGTAGGCATCATCTAGTTGCTCTCGGAGCAACATATTTTCACTTTGTAGTTGAGATAATTTCTCTTCTAAGGATTCATGCTTTCCCATGTATTCATTCACTTTACCTTGTTCGTTTTGAGATTTCTGCTCAATTTCCTTCTTCTGACCCTGTGTTTGTTTTGGGTTTCTTTGTAAATGTTCTAAAGCCAACGTCTTTTCTCTGAGAGCATCTCTTGTATACTGCAGCTCAATTTCTAGGGCATTAAGTTTACTTTCGACTTCAGAAAGTTGCTGAGAAAGCACCTCATTGTTATCTTTTAGGTTAGACATCTCAAAGTTCATTTTGTCCTGTAAATGACACCACTCATCTTTTGCTCTCTGGAAAGCAAGTTCTAGGTCTCTTTTTGATGCCTGACTTTGATCACGATCCTGTATAGCTGTAGCGACTCTAGCTCGGTATGATTGAAGTTTTGCTTCCAGTCTTTCTCTGTTTAGCTTTTCATCCTGCAATTTAGAGTTCAGCATGGTATTCTCAGTTGTCACAACATTCAGCTGCCCACTAGATTGGAATACTGTATTTGTTAATGTTACCTCATTCAGTTTTATGGCGTTTTGAAGACTGTCATTCTTTTCTTTTTCAGTTTCAGTGTCTTCACAATACCTCTTTTCCTGCTTCTGATTCCTTATTGTGTCTATTTCCAGTCTTAGCATGGCAAGTTCATCTTGCAACATGCGGTTTTCATGTAACAGACCTTTTTCTTTTTCATGAGGAGGAGAAACCTAAGTAAAACAAGAGTCTTTTAGCTGGAACTCAATAAAATGACATTATCATGATTTTCTCTGAAATCAAAGAATATCCTATGTTTATACAAGGAATGGGTTGCAGTTAAGTGGATATCCAACTGGAAAAACACAAAGTTGGATCCAAGCTCAAACTTTTATACAAGCATAAATTCCCCAAAGTTCAAAAGTTTAATTGAAAGCAATGAATGCATGAAAGGAAAAAGAAATCATGACAAAATCCTAAGAATCTCAGAATTGGAAAGGTCTTTCTCTGGTTTACAACAAACTCAGAAGGCTTGAAAGAAAAAAACTAATACATCTGACTACACTAAAATTGAGTTTATAGTCTCATGTCTAACACAGTCCACAGGAAAACCCTTAGCTCTGCATATATTTGGACAGATTCAATTTCCTAACCTCACTTTGTCCTGAGAATATTCCATACGTATTCGACTTTTCTAACATTTCTATACTCAGTTATAAGAATTTTATCTACTGATAACTAATAAATCTAGGCATTGTACTACAAACATGTCTGCACACATTAATTATCTCTTTTAGTTATCACAATTCAAAAATGGAGAGGTTAAAAATACTAAGTGAGCTACAGGACATTCCCCAGGTCTTTGTACCCACTACCACTATTCTGGCACCAAACTGCAGCTACTTCTCTAGTGTGAATCTTAAATACAAAAGAAGCCTTGTATTTCAGGAGTGGCTGGGTGGCTCAGTCAGTTAAGCCTCTGCCTTCAGCTGAGGTCATGGTCCCCGGATCCTGAGAGCAAGTCCCGTGTCAGGCTCCCTGCTCCACAGAAAGCCTGCTTTTCTCTCTCCCTCTGCCTCCACTCCCCCTGCTTGTGCTCTGTCAAATGAATCCATAAAGTCTTTTAAAAAGAAAAAAAAGCCTTATATTTCAAAATACCAATACTAACTAAGGTAAAATTTATGTAGCTCCTAGAAAAATCATGAGATTATTTGTGGCTGCAACTAATTTTATTTCCTCTTCAGATGTTTAAAATGGCAATAAATGCAGAAGAGGGGAAAATACACTGAGCTATTTTACTAGGAACAAAAGACTTATCAATAAATTATCAGTAAGTATATATTACAGCATATGATTATTTCAAAAGCTCCTTGTAGGGATCCCTGGGTGGTGCAGCGGTTTGGCGCCTGCCTTTGGCCCAGGGCGCGATCCTCGAGACCCGGGATCGAAGCCCACATCGGGCTCCTGGTGCATGGAGCCTGCTTCTCCCTCTGCCTATGTCTCTGCCTCTCTCTCTCTGTGACTATCATAAATAAATAAAAAAATTAAAAAAAAAAAGCTCCTTGTAATGAAATCAGATACTACTTGGAGCAAATTGTTACTCATCTCAAAAGTAGGAGACTAACATCTGAAGTAAGGTCTTAAAACGGGCTACACTTTTCCTCCTGTTCATCAGTGGAAGTGTGAAACTAACCCCTCTATGAATATAGAGGTGGTGAAGGAATTGCCAAAAACTAAAACATATGTTGTTAGTAGCAAGAGTTTTGTGCTTATGGAAAGCTCATAAATTCCATACTATTTTCCAAAATAATAAAAACTTCTACTTCAGATAAGGGCATTATGAATGTCACTATTTGACACCTGCAGACAAATGCATTTAAATTAATGAATGGACTACAAACTTCACTCCTCCCTATATAGACCCGTATGTGTATGTATGTACATATGTATATATGTATATACATACACACACACTCACCCACAAATATATATGTATTCTTTTAAAATCCTCTGTACTTACCATAATGTACAGGGTTGGTTTTTAGAAATATACACATGCATGGAGAAAAATAATAATTCCAAAAAATAAAATATACATACGTACAAATACATACACACGTACTTCAAAATAACTAAAGAAAATACCTCAGAATTCATTTTAGTATGAGACATTTCTGACTCATTTCGTTTGCAAAGGTGATTGTTTAGAATCCCATCTTGGGTGGGGCGGGGGCAAGGTGAGGGAGGAGTAGGGATCCTCAAGCACCTGGCCCCACCAACTTACCTTGATAACTTTCAAATCATCCTGAACACCTACGAATTCGACCTGAGATTGATTGATGATTGATTTTTATTTACTTTTTTACTGGAGCTCGATTTGCCAACATATAGTATAACACCCAGTGCTCATCCCGTCAAGTGCCCCCCCCCTCCCCTGGCAAGTGCCCGACCTGAGATTTTTTTTTAAAGATTTATTTATTTATTTATGATAGAGAGAGAAAGAGAGAGAGAGAGGCAGAGACACAGGAGGAGGGAGAAGCAGGCTCCATGCTGGGAGCCCCACGTGGGACTCGATCCCGGGACTCAGCCCTGGTCAGCCCTGGGTCAAAGGCAGGCGCCAAACCGCTGAGCCACCCAGGGATCCCCCCGAACTGAGATTTAAAGAGAGAACAGTCAGAACGCTACAGAGAGAAGGGTTTTCGCTCCTAACAAGGTAGGGAGGCGGAAAAAAATAAAAAAGAATCAAGTGGGGAGGGGCACCGGAGGAGCCGGGCTGAGGCCTGCAGCGGGGAAAGCCTCCCAGGCGGGTAAGCGCAGCCCTGGAGAAGCAGACAAGTGGGAGCTTTAAAATCCGCCCCGGATTCCTCCGGGATGGAAAGGCGCTCAGCTGGGAACTCCGCCAGGACGTGGGGGGTGGGGACCTCCAGTCTCCGGGGTCACTGACAGAGGAAGTGCGCAGGGTCGAGCGCCCCCCACACCGGCCCAGCTCCGTAAAGGGCTGGAGCGCGCTGCGCGGGGCCTCGGGGAGAAGCCGGTGTGTCGGGAGGGGCTCCGGGAGCCAGACTCCAGCAGCGCAGGCCCCGGACCCCAGGGGACACAGCCGGGATCCTGCTCTCCCCGGGACAGGCCGAGGCGGGGAGGGCCCAGGACAGCGAGGACACTCCTGCCCCTCCTGCCCCGGGAGCATCCAGGCCCCTGTGGACTGGGAGATGGGGGGAGTCACTGCAGGGGGCGCCCTCCAGGGCCAGGGAGACCTGGCCGCTGCCGGTGTGGTTGTCCCTCCTGGTGTCACCCGGTGCCTGGGAGAGGCGTGGCCGCCAGGGGACACGGGCCTCACGGGAGGTCAGGTCGGCTCCCCGTGACCCTGCACCCAGCAGGGGGCGGGGCAGCTCCCCAAGGTACATACACCTGAGAATCGGCACAGCCCGCCCCTCCCCCAGAAGACCAGCTGGAAGGACAGGGGAAGAGCAAGTTCCCCACCCAGCAGCGCTGGAAAGCTCCAGGGGAAGTCGAGGGATCTACAGTATATAGAACTAGAGGGTACCCCTCTTCCCCGCCCCCCCACCCATGTTCCAGTACAACTCATTTTTATATCAGACTGTAAGTTTCCAATTTTCTTTCTCTTTTCCCACCTTAACTACAATATTTTGCCACCTCTTCATTTTCAGGTTTCTTCCTTTTTGACTCATATTTTTACAATTACACGTCTTAGATAGATTTTCCACTTCTAGATTCCCTTCAACATACTCAACTTAATTTTGGGAGCTAGACGAGATATGTTTTGTGTGTGTGTGCTTTTTTTGTTTTCTCTACCTCATTTTGTTCTACAATGGCACAATACCTTCTAAAACAGGACGAGCATGCACCCAGAACCAAGTGGTATACCGTGCTGGTTCATTCTGTGAGACTATATTCTCTCTTCGTTCCCATTCTGCCCCCCTTTTTATCTCATTTATGTTTTGGGGAACAATGTTGGGTCTCTCTACAAGTATTTCTGGTTTATAGAAATTTGGGACTCAGTATCTTCTAACATACAGAACTTAATACACCCAGGACCAAGAGGATCACCCCCTAGGACCCCTCAGGTAGACTACATTCTCCCTCCACTACAACTTCATCACCACCACCATGTCCCAGTCCCCCCCAACATTTTATTTTTCTACTTCTTTTTTTCTTTTTCCCCTCTTTACCTTTGCTTTTTTTTCTCTTTTTTTCTTCCTTGGCATTCTTGGCCTTTTATTTTCTACTACTTGGTTTTAAAATTTGTTTTTCACTTTAGTGGTCATTTTGTGTTATTTTGTTCTTCTCTTCGTTTTCAATTTCATGTCATGGAACAGTCAGAATCATCGAAGGATAAGAAACCTTGGGTGGCTCAGTGGTTTAGTGCCTGCCTTCAGCTCAAGGCATGATCCTGGAGTCCCAGGATCAAGTGCCACATCAGGCTCCCTGCATGGAGCCTGCTTCTCCCTCTGCTTGTGTCTCTGCCCCTCTCTCGGTGTCTCTCATGAATACATAAATGAAATGTTTAAAAACAATCATCTAAGGTGAAATTGACTTAGATTGTGGTTGATATTCTTGACTCAGCCCGTTCATACAGCCACTCTGCAGTGAGCAAAATGACTAGAAGGAAGCTCTCACCACAAAAGAATCAGAAACAGTACTCTCTTCCACAGACTTATAGAATTTGAATTACAATTTGATGTCAGAAAGCCAATTCAAAAGCACAATTATAAAGCTAGTGGTGGCTCTGTAAAAAAGCAGAGAGTATTAAAGAAACTTCATGACTGCAGAATTTTGATCTACTTAGTCCAAAATTAAAAATTAATTAAATGAGATGCAATCCAAACTGAAGGTCCTAACAATGAGGGTTAATGAGTTAGAGGAAAGAGTGAGTGCCACAGAAGACAAGTTGATGGCAAAGAGGAAAGCTTAAGAGAAAACAGAAAAACAATTAAAAGACCATGAGGAAAAGTTAAGGGAAATAATCGAGAGCCTCAGAAGGAAAAAATATACGCATAATTGGGGTTCCACAGGAGGGCCAGAGGGCCAGAAAGGATATTTGAACAAATCATACCTGTGAACTTCCCTAATTTTGGGGAGGGAAAAAGGCATTCAGGTCCAGGAGATAGAGAGGTCCCCCACCAAGGGGAAGGGAAAAAAAGCAGAACTCGACATTTAATGGTGAAACAAGCAAATTCCAAAGAAAAAGAAAGTCCTTAAAACAGCAAGAAACAAGAGATTTCTAACTTATATGGGGAGAAATATTAGATTAACAGCAGACCTCTCCACAGAGATCTGGCAGGCCAGAAACAGCTGGCAGGAAATATTCAGGGTTCTACATGACAAGAACATGCAGCCAAGAATACTCTATCCAGTGAGCCTTTGGTTCAGAATAGGATAAAGAGCTTCTAAGATAGGCAGAAGCTGAAAGAATATGTGACCACCAAACCAGCTCTGCAAGTAATACTAATGGGGACCCTGTAAAAGAAAGAGGAAGCCCAAAGAAATAATCCACAAAAGCAGGGACTGAATAGACATTACAATGACAGTAAATTAACATCTTTCAATAGGTACTCTGAATGTGAATGGGCTAAATGATCCCATCAAAAAACGCAGGGTTTCAGACTGGATAAAAAAATCAAGACCCATCTATTTGCTGTCTACAAGAGACTCATTTTAGATATAAGGACACCTACAGCATGAAAATAAAAGGTTGGAGAACCATTTACCATTCACATGGTCTTCAAAAGAAAGCAGGGGTAGCCATCCTTATATCAGATAAATTAAAGTTTATCCCAAAGACTGCAGTTAAGAGATGAAGAGGGACACTATATCATACTTGAAGGGTCTATCCAACAAGAAGATCTAACAATCATGAATATTTATGCTTCTAATGTGGGAGCTTCCAAGTCTATCAATGAATTAATAACCAAAGTAGGGGCATACTTAGATAATAATACACTAGTAGTAGGAGACTTAAACACGGCACGTTCTGCAAATGACAGATCTTCTAAGCACAACATCTCCAAAGAAACAAGAGCTTTAAATGATACACTACACCACATGGATTTCACAGATATTTACAGAACTTTACATCCAAAAGCAACTGAATACATAGTCTTCTCATGGAACTTTCTCAGAATAGGCCACCGGATACCAAAACATTGGGACTGTCCCCTGCATATTTTCAGACCACAATGCTTTGAAACTAGAACTCAATCACAAGAAGAAATCTGGAAGAAACGCAAACACAGGGAGGAGAAAGACCATCCTGCTGAAAGATGAATGGGTCAACCAGAAAATTAGAGAAGAAATAAAAAGATTCATGGAAACTAATGAAAATGAAGATACAACCATTCAAAATCCTTGGGATACAGCCAAAGCAATCCTAAGCAGGAAATGCATTGCAATACAAGCATCCCTCAAAAGATTGGAAAAAAACTTCAAAGACACAAGCTAACCTTGCACCTAAAGGAATTGGAGAAAGAACAGTAAATAAAACCTACACCAAGCAGAACAGAGAGAGTGAAGATTTGAGCAGAACTCAATGAAATAGAGACCAGAAGAACTGTGGAACAGATCAACAAAACCAGAGGTTGGTTCTTTGAAAGGAAGAATAAGATACGTAAACCATTAGCCAGCCTTTTAAAAAACAAAGGAGAAAAGACTCTAATTAATAAAATCACGAATGAAAAAGGAGAGATCACCACCAATACCAAGGAAAACCTAACCAAAGAGATAAAGGATTTATACCCTAACAACTACAGAACACTTCTGAAAGAAATCCAGGAAGACACAAAGAGATGGAAAAATATTCCATGCTCATGGATTGGAAGAATTAATATTGTCAAAATGTCTATGCTAACCCAGGGCGATTTACATTCAATGCTTTCCTATCCACATACCATGGACTTTCTTCACTTTCTTCAGAAAGCTGGAATAAATAATCTTAAGATTTGTGTGGAATCAGAAAAAACCCCGAACAGCTAGGGGAATATTGAAAAAGAAAACCAGAGCTGGGGACATCACAATGCCGGATTCCAAGTTGTCTTACAAAGCTTTGATCATCAAGACAGTGTGGTACTGGCACAAAACCAGACAAATAGATCAATAGAACAGAAGAGAGAATCCAGAAATGGGCCCTCGAATCCATGGTCAAATTATATTTGACAAAGCAGCAAAGACTATCCACTGGAAAAAGGACGCTCTCTTCAATAAATGGTGCTGGGGGGGATTCCTGGGTGGCGCAGTGGTTTGGCGCCTGCCTTTGGCCCAGGGCATGATCCTGGAGACCCGGGATCGAATCCCACATCAGGCTCCCGGTGCGTGGAGCCTGCTTCTCCCTCTGCCTATGTCTTTGCCTCCCTCTCTCTCTCTCTGTGACTATCATAAATAAATAAAAAATAATAATAATAAAATAAATAAATAAAATAAATGGTGCTGGGAAAACTGGACAGCCACGTGCAGAAGAATGAGACTAGACCACTCTCTTGCACCACACGCAAAGATAAACTCAAAATGGAGGAAAGATCTAAACGTGAGACAGGAATCCATCAGAATCCTAGAGGAGGGATCCCTGGGTGGCGCAGTGGTTTGGCGCCTGCCTTTGGCCCAGGGCGCGATCCTGGAGACCCAGGATCGAATCCCACGTCGGGCTCCCGGTGCATGGAGCCTGCTTCTCCCTCTGCCTGTGTCTCTGCCTCATTCTCTCTCTCTCTCTCTGTGAGTATCACAAATAAATAAAAATTAAAAAAGAAAAAAAAAAGAATCCTAGAGGAGAACACAGGCAACAGCCTTTGTAAACTCGGCCACTGCAGCTTCTTGCAAGATAGATCTATGAAGGCAAAGGGAAACAATAGCAAAAATAAACCATTGGGACCTCATCAAGATAAAAATCTTCTGCACAGCAAAAGAAACAGTCAACAAAACTAAAAGATAACCTACAGAATGGGAGAAGTTATTTGCAAATGACCTATCAGGTAAAGGGCTAGTATCCAAGATCTATAAAGAACTTAGTACACTCAACAGCAAAGAAACAATCCAATCATGAAATGGGCAAAAGACATGAGCAGAAATTTCACCAAAAAAGACATACAAATGGCCAACGAGCACATGAGAAAACACTCCACATCACTTGCCATCAGGGAAATACAAATCAAAACCACAATGAGATACCATGTCACACCAGTGAGAATGGGGAAAATTAACAAGACAGGAAACAACAAATGTTGCAGAGGAGGTGGAGAAAGGGGAACCCTCTTGTACTGTTGGTGGGAATGTGAACTGGTGCAGCCACTATGGAAAACTGTGTGGAGGTTCCTCAAAGAGTTAAAAATAGAGCTACCCTATGACCCAGCAATAGCACCACTCGGGATTTACCCCAAAGATAGAGATGCAGTGAAAAACCGCGACACCTGCACCCCAATGTTTATAGCAGCATTTTCCAGAATAGCCAGACGGTGGATGCAGCCTGAGTATCCATCAAATGATGAATGGATATAGAAGATGTGGTCTATATATAAAATGGAATATTACTCAGTCCCTAGAAATGACAAATAACCAGCATTTGCTTCAATGTGCACGGAACTTCAATGTGCATGGAACAAACTAGGGGTGGTGGAAGGGGAGGAGGGCAGGGGGTGGGGGTGAATGGGTGACGGGCACTGAGGGGGGCACTTGACGGGATGAGCACTGGGTGTTAGTCTGTATGTTGGTAAATTGAACACCAATAAAAAATAAATTTATTATAAAAACAAGAAGTAAAGAAGAGCAATATAGTAAAGAAGTTGAAATCAAACAACTTCAACTTAATCTTAGAAGACGAAACTTGGAATTGAAGGGTGTAAAAAATAATTTGAATCAGGTAAATTTTTGGCAGTAATTGTATATTTCCATCAATATTATTTATAGTATCCCTTTGATATAATACATATTGTTAGGCTTCAAATAGATTAAACATTTCATTTTAACCTAATAGCAACCATGATCTTTGTAGCCACAATTACTACCTTATTGGAATTCTTGGCCTCTCACATATGCCCTATGTATATATTTTGAATGAAGGGATGGAAGGTAAAATGAGATAAATGTTATATTGATTTATTGATTTATGGAATTGTATTTATTTTTACACAGAGCATGGGCTGGGGGGAAAGGAGTAGAGGGAGAGGGAGGGAAATGAATCTCCAGCAGACTCTGGTTCTGAGTCTCATGATCTGAGTCTCCAGCCTCACCTGGTTCGGAGTCTCGTGATCGTGAGATCATGACCTGAGCCATAAAAAGAGTTGGACACTTAACCCACTGAGCCCCCAGGTGTCCCAGTTTTGAATTTTTTAATGTTGAAATATGAGCTAGATTTCCTTGAGATGCTGATGAAGCTAGTTAAATGTTTTACACAGAAATTTTATTTCACAATACTATGTCTACTTGTATTTTTACTCTATGGTACATTTTGCTGTCATTTAATTTAAAATTTGAATTATTCATTGAGGATGAAAAGCCTTGTTATAAAAAAGGCCACTCTTGAACATTTTTTTTTAAGTTCTCTTAAGCCTTTTGACTTTTTTTTTTTAATGATAAGATCCAAAATCCTAATGAAAATGTGTCTCTAGGTTATAGAAGAGCAAAATGATGTTCAGAGGCAGCTTTCGCGAGAACAGAATGCCCAGAGTATTACATGATGGAATACTATTTTTTTTTGTATATTTGTTATTGGAGTTCGATTTGCCAACATACAGCATAACACCCAGTGCTCACCTGTCAAATGCCCCCTCAGTGACCGTCACCCAGTCTCCCCACCCCCCGCCCACCTCCCCTTCCACTATCCCTTGTTCATTTCTCAGAGTTAGGAGTCTCTAATGTGTTGTCACCCTCTCTACTTTTTCCCACTGATTTTCTCTCCTTTCCCCTATAATCCTTTTCAGTATTTTTATAGTCCCCATAGAGTGAAACCATATGATGTTTGTCTGTCTATGATTGACTTACTTCACTCAGCTCTTCTTTACTTCTTAATTGCTCCTTAATATTTATATATAAAATTTCAGCACTTCTTCTTTTTTCTTTTTCTTGTTTTAAGGTCAATCTGCAAATGCATGTGTTCATTTTAAAATTTGTTTTGTTAGCAATAAAACTTTTATTTTATGATCTGGTTCCACATATGTTGGTTCATTATCCAAAGGAAATTTTTCTGTTCTCAATTTTTTTCCCTTTCTAGGGCTCATGTTTTTCAATTTATCACTTCAATATCTTCAAAAAGATATATAGTTTAAAAGAAGCAATGAGAAAGCATTTTGCAACTTAGTAAGTTTTAGTCAGTAATAACTCTGGGAGATGTTGTAAGCAAAGGAATTCTGAAATTATTTAAGAAAGGGTTCAAAATTGTCATTTTTCTCCACAAAGTCATAATTACACTTCAATTAAGACAAATCATTTCATTACTAATTAAAAAGAGAAGTTGCTGTTTATCAACAATTTTATAAATTCACTAGAAATACATTTTTATTTCACAAAACATCACAGGTACCTCTAAAAATGATCTTCAGTGTAAGACAGCATCAGCAGATGTCGTTTACACACCATACACCTGCAGATGACTCTGATCCAGCACTAGACTAGGGAGCCTAAAATCTATTGCCCATGCTTTTTATGTTTCTTATTCTGTAATATTCTCAACCTTGTTGATCATTATGTATTTTATAAATCATTTGAAAACTCCTTTGAAAACATCACAGGATCCATATTAATTAAGTAAAGAATAGAGTAAGATGTGCTTTCAGCATAGACTTTTGAATTAATTTTCTTTATATATGTGAGAAATGTTAAAAAAAAACTTAACCATTAATCATTTTTCCATTTTACTTTTTAACCCCTGCATATGTTAAGAATAAACCAATTTTTCTGTCTTGAGAAAAATTGGCCATTTCACACTCTGTTGGGGGGCATATAATATAAAATTCCCTGAGAACAATTTAAAAATATGGATCAGAGACCTCTACTAAATATTTTTATACATTAACACAATACTATATTAAAGTATTTATTCCAATTAACCAAGACTGTAGAAACAGAATTAAATAAAAGACATTCCTTATAGCATTAATTAAACTATAGGAAAATGGAAAACAACCAAAATTCAATTTGTTAAATAATGAGGTTTACATATGATGGACTTCTACATGGTCATTAAAATTATGCTTTAGAATATACATTAAATTATTAGAAGTATTCACTGTTAAAACCTTGCAGTATTATTTCAAAGAATCTCACACTTTACAACTTTTTTTAAAAAAAAAATTGGAGTTCAATTTGCCAACATACAGCATATCACCCAGTGCTCACCCCGTCAAGTGCCCCCCCTTAGTGCCCATCAGCCAGTCACCCCAGCCTCCACTCACCTCCCTTTCCACTACACCTTGTTCGTTTCCCAGAGTTACGTGTCTCTCATGTTCTGTCACCCTCACTGATATTTCCCTCTCATTTTCTCTCCTTTCCCCTTTATTCCCTTTCATTAATTTTTATATTCCCCAAATGAATGAGACCATATAATGTTTGTCCTTCTCCGATGGACTTATTTCACTCAGCATAATACCCTCCAGTTCCACCCACGTGGAAGCAAATGGTGGGTATTTGTCGTTTCTAATGGCTGAGGAATATTCCATTGTATATACATAGACCACTGCTTCTTTACCCATTCGTCTTCTGATACTTCACATTTCTAATGGAGTTTCCTTCCCTATAAAATCCCAGAAGGCAAATTAGCAATTACAAAACTTCTCCTACACATCTGCAGCATAAAAGTAAGTATTTCAAGGGGTTCCTGGCTGGCTCAGTTGACAGAGCATGTGACTCTTGATCTCAGAGTTGTGAGTTCAAGCCCCACGCTGAGTGTGGAGTCTATTAAAAAAAAAAAAAAGTAAATAGTTGAAATATTTCCTTAAAACCAAGATGTCATACCTTAAACTGTAGAGTTCTCGTTCCCATTTCACTTTTTGATGCTCTAACTGAGATTTCATTTCTTTTGTTTCTGATAGCAACTGTTCTAGTCCATTGACCTTATATTCCACTTGTAAAATTTTTCTTGTAAGTTGTTCACAGTCTTTTCTTTTTAATTCTATTGATCTTTTGTATTTAAGAATTGCATTCTGGATTGTCAATACGCTAACAGAATCTACACCAGAGGAAAAACAAAAACAGAAATAAAATACAGGAGGCATCAGGGTGGGTCAGGTGGTAAAGCATCCAATTATTGGTTTTGGCTGAGGTCATGATCTCACAGTTGTGGGATTGAACCTGGCACTGGGTGCTGCACTCAGCACAGAGTCTGCTTAAGGTTCTTTACCCCCTCGTTCCCTCCCTCTCTGTTCCTCTCCCCATCTCCTGCTCATGCTCTCTCACAAATTTGTTCTTTTAAAAAGTAAAATAAAACAATATGAGTATTTTTTGCATATAAGGGACCGAGCATGTTCACATTAACTCATTCATACATGAAATAAATATTGAGTAACTTCAACGTAAAGAGATTATACCAGGTGCCTGGGTGGCTCAATCGGTGGGTGTCTGCCTTCGGCTCAGGTCATGATCTTGGTGTCCTGGGATCAAGCCACATGGTGGGCTCCCTGCTTAGTAGGGAGTCTGCTTCTCCCTCTTCCTCTGCCTCTCTCCCTGCTCATGCTCTCTCTCTCAAATAAATGAATAAAATCTTATTATCAATAGAACTTTAAAATCTTTTAAAAAGAAAAGAAAACATGACTGAAACCTTTCTAAACTGAATGAAAACTATAATCCCACAGACCCACAAAGGATCTGGCTAGGAGAGAAGAAATGGAAGTAAACTATTGTAATTTTAAAAAAAGATTTTATTTATTTATTCATGAGAGACATGGAGAGAGAGAGAGGCAGAGACACAGGCAGAGGGAGAAGCAGGTTCCCTGAGATAGCCTGATGTGGGACTTGATACAAGGACCCTGGGATCACACCCTGAGCCAAAGGTAGATGCTCAACCACTAAGCTACTCACGTGTTCCCTATTGGAATTTTCTTAAACTACATATAATGTGGTATAACACTACAAGAAGGTGGACTGTGATGCTTGAGTCATATGCTTTAAACCCTAAAGCAATCACTAAAATAGCAAATCTTAAGCTTTGTTAAGTAATAAACAAAGCCCATACATACACATATGTGTATATTTATATATAAGTATAAATTGAACTCGTAAAAATTAGTTTATTAATCTAAAAGAAAGCAGAAAGCAAAGAAAATGGGAACAAAGCAGGTCAAACGGAAAGCAAACAGGATGAGAGATTTATATCAACTGTATCAATAATCAGAGTAAATGAAAATTGTCAAAAAATAAAAGAAAGAAAGAAAATGGTCTAAAAGCCTCGATTAAAAGGCAGACTGTCAGAATGGATAAAAATGTAAGAGACAACCATAGGCTGCCTATAAAAAATTCAATTTATATGTAAAGACACACACACACAAATTAAAATAAATAAATAAATAAATAAATAAATGTAAAGACACAAATTTGTGAAAAGGACAAAAATAAGGATATACCACACTCACACTTGACAAAAGAAGGCTGAGCTTGAGTAGCAATATTAATGCCAGGCAAAATAGATTTCAAAGCAATATATATTCTCGTGATGTATAAGGTCATTTGTTAATGATGAAAGGGTCGACAAATAAGCATAACAAACCTAAATGCTTTTGAATCTATTAATAACATCAAAATACATAAGGCAAAAATCAACAGAACTGCAAAGAGAAACAGGCAAATTTACAATTTTAGTCTGAGATTTTAATAGGCAGAAAATCATCAAGGATATAGAAGACTTGACCACCACCATCTTTCTCAAGTATCCATGGAGCATTTACCAAAAGAGATTATATTCTGGGTCATAAAATAAACCTTAATAAAGGGAGTTAAGTCAAAAGGATTGAAGTCATGAAAGTGTGTTCTGTGACCACAAAGTGATCAAATTAGAAATGAAGAACAAACCTACCTCTGGAAAATACTCAAATACTTGCAAACTGATTAATAATGCACATCTAAATAACCCCTGGGTCTGGGTACCTAGGTGGCTCAATGGATTAAGTGTCTGCCTTTAGCTCAGGTCATGATCTCCGGGTCCTGGGATTGAGCCCCATGTTGGGCTTCCCACTCAGAGGGAAGGACGCTTACCCCTCTGGACCTCCCTTCGCCTATGCGCTCTCTTTCTCTCTCTCTCCTTCTCTTTCAAATACATAAAAATCTTTTAAAAACCCTTGGAATAAAGAAGTAATGAAAAAAGAAATTACAAAGTATCACATATTGAATGAAAATAAAAACATAATATGTTAAAAATTTCTGGAATCCTCCAAGAATAGCACTCATCTCACCATTTATAGCACTGAGGTATATATTAAAAAGAGAAGGAGGCGGGGCAAGATGGCAGAAAAGTAGGGTCCCGAAGTCACCAGTCCCCACCAACTTACCTAGATAACTTTCAAATCATCCTGAAAACCTATGAATTCGGCCTGAGATTTAAAGAGAGAAGAGCTGGAATGCTACAGTCAGAAGAGTTCGCGCTTCTATCAAGGTAGGAAGACGGAAAAACATAAAGAAATAAAAAAGCATCCAAGGGGGAGGAGCCCCCATGAGGAGCCAGGCAAAGGCCACGCAGCTAGTGCCCCCAGGACAGGAAAGCCCAGTCCTGGAGAAGCAGAAATTTTACCAATCTTCCTGGAAGGAAAGGCGCTTGCAGGGAGCTCGGGCAGGATCCCAGAAGGGGTACAGATGCCCTCAGGCTCCCAGGGGCACTAAAAGAGCAACTGCACTCTGGGGGAGATCCCTCCACACACTACAGGCTGAGCTCCCTAAAGGGCTGGACGCCGCGCCCAGTGGGGCCCCAGGAGCAGCTCAGGTGGCGGCCACTGTGCGGCCCCGGGAATGTGATTCCAGCGGTGCAGACCCCAGAACCCAGGGCACCGGGGACACAGCCCAGGATCCGGCACTCCCCCCGGGGCAGGTAGAGGCCGGGAGGACACAGGGCAGCAAGGATGCTCCTGCTGCCACGCGGCCCCGAGCTGTGCAAATCTACGCCCCCTGCCCCCGGACCACCCAGGCCCCTGCGGACTGGGAGCTGTGGTAGTTACTGTGGGAGCTGACTCAAGAGATGGAGAGCTGGCTGCCGCCACTCTTGTTGTTCCTCCTGCTGTCACCTTGTACCTGGGACTGAACAGGAGCTTCACAGGATAAACAGCTTGCACTGAGCCCTGCACCTGGCAAGGGGCTGGGCAGCTCCCCCAGGTGCACACACCTGAGAATCACCACAGCGGGCCCCTCCCCCAGAAAACCAGCTGGAAGGACAGGGGAAAAAGCATTGACCAAGCAGCACTGGAAAGTCCCAGGGGAAGTCAAGGGATTTATAGTATATAGAATCAGAGGATACCTCCTCTTGCTTTTTGTTTTCTGTTTGTCCTCCCCCTTGCCCCCCTTTCCTCTCTTTTTCTCCTTTTTCCAGTACAACTTTTTTTTGGCCACTCTGCATTGAACAAAATGACTAGAAGGAAAAACTCACCTCAAAAGAAAGAATCAGAAACAGTCCTCTCTCCCACAGAGTTACAAAATCTGGATTACAATTCAATGTCAGAAAGCGAATTCAGAAACACAATTATAAAGCTACTGGTGGCTCTAGAAAAAAGCATAAAGGACTCAAGAGACTTTATGACTGCAGAATTTAGATCTCATCAGGCAGAAATTAAAAATCAATTAAATAAGATGCAATCCAAACTGGAGGTCCTAACAATGAGGGTTAAAGAGGTAGAAGAACCAGTGAGTGACATAGAAGACAAGTTGATGGCAAGGAAGGAAGCTGAGGAAAAAAAGAGAAAAACAATTAAAGGGTCATGAGGAAAGGTTAAGGGAAACAAATGACAGCCTCAGAAGGAAAAATCTAGTTTAACTTAGGGTTAATAGGGGTTCCAGAGGCCACCGAAAGAGACAGAGGACCAGAAAGCATATTTGAACAAATCATAGCTGGGAACCTCTCTAACGTGGGAAGGGAAACAGGCAACCAGATCCAGGAGATAGAGAGATCGCCCCCTGAAATCAATAAAAACCACTCAACACCTCGATAGTTAACAGTGAAACTTGCAAATTCCAAAGATAAAGAAAAGATCCTTAAAGCAGCAAGAGACAAGAGATTCCTAACCTTTATGGAGAGAAGTATTAGGATAACAGCAGACCTCTCCACAGAGACCTAGCAGGCCAGAAAGGGCTGGCAGGATATAGTCAGGGTCCTAAATGAGAAGAACCTGCAGCCAAGAATACTTTATCCAGCAAGGCTCTCATTCACGATAAAAGGAGACAGAAAGAACTTCCAAGACAGGCAGGAACTGAAAGAATATGTGACCACCAAACCAGTTCTGAAAGAAATATAAAGGGGGACTCTGTAAAAGAAAGAGGAAGTCCAAGGAAACAATCCACAAAAACAGGGACTGAATAGGTATCATGATGGCACTAAATTCATAACTTTCAAGAGTAACTCTGAACATGAATGGGCTTATTGACCCCATCAAAAGGCGCAGGGTTTCAGACTGGATAAAAAGAGCAAGACCCATCTATTTGCTGTCTATAAGAGACTCATTTTAGACCTAAGAACACCTACAGCCTGAAAATAAAAGGTTGGAGAACCCTTTACCATTCAAATAGTCCTCAAAAGAAACCAGGGATACCTATCCTTATATCATCTAAATTAAAGTTTATCCCAAAGACTGTAGTGAGAGATGAAGAGGGACACTATATCATACTTAAAGGATCTCTCCAACAAGAGGACCTAACAATCATGAGTATTTATGCCCCGAATGCGGGAGCTGCCAAGTATAACAGTCAATTAGTAACCAAAATTAAGACATACTTAGCTAATAGTACACTAAAACGGGGAGATTTTAACATGTCGCTTTCTGTAAATGACACATCTTCTAAGCCCAATATCTCCAAAGAAACAAGAGCTTTCAATGATGCACTGCACCAGATGGATTTCACAGATATTTACAGAACTTTACAGACAAATGCAACTGAATACACGTTCTTCTCAAGTGCACAAGGAACTTTATCCAAAATAGACCACATACTGGGTCACAAATCAGGTCTCAACTGATAACAAAAATCTGAGATTGTCCCCAGCATATTTTCAGACCATAATGCTTTGAAACAGGACTAAATCACAAGAAGAATATTAGAAGAAATGGAAACATGTGGAGGTTAACTACCATCCTGGTAAAAGATGAAAGGGTCAACCAGGAAATTCAGGAAGAATTAAAAAGAGTCATGGAAACTAATGAGAATGAAGATACGACTGTTCAAAATCTTGGGATACAGCAATAGCACTCCTGAGGGGGAAATATATCGCAATATAAGCATCCCTCAAAAAACTGGAAAGAACCCATATGTAAAAGCTAATCTTGTATCTAAAGTTGCTGGAGAAAGAACAGCAAATAAAACCTACACCCAGCAGAAAAAGACAATAAAGATTTGAGCAGAACTCAATGAAATAGAGAGTCGAAGAACTGTGAAACAGATCAACAAAACCAGGAGTTGGTTCTTTGAAAGAATAAGATACACGAACCATTAGCCAGCCTTATTTTTTAAAAATTTTTTATTTATTTATGATAGTCACACACACACACACACACACACACACACACACACACACACAGGCAGAGACATAGGCAGAGGGAGAAGCAGGCTCCATGCACCAGGAGCGCGACTTGGGATTCGATCCCGGGTCTCCAGGATCGCGCCCTGGGCCAAAGGCAGGCGCTAAACCACTGCACCACCCAGGGATCCCCATTAGCCAGCCTTATTAAAAACAAGAGAGAAAAGACTCAAATTAGTCACAAATAAAAATGGAGAGATCACCACCAATACCACGGAAATACAAACAATTTTAAACACTTAGTATGAGCAGCTATACACGAATAAATTAGGCAATCTAGAAGAAATGGGACTCATTTCTGGAAAACCACAAACTAGCAAAACTGGAACAAGAAGAAATAGAAAGTCCAAAAAGGCCAAACACCAGGGAGGAAATTGAAGATATCATCAAAAACCTCCCAAGACACAAAAGTCCAGGGCCAGATGGCTTCCCAGGGGAATTCTATCAAACATTTGTAGAAGAAACAATACCTAGTCTACTAAAGCTGCTCCAAAAGATAGAAAGAGATGGAGTACTTCCAAACTCATTCTATGAGGCCAGCATCCCCTTAATTCCAAAACCCAAGACCCCACCAAAAAGGAGAGGTAGAGAGAATAAGCCTGATGAACACAGATGCAAAAATGCTCAACAAGATAGTAGCCAATAGGATCCAAAAATACATTAGGAAGATTATTCACCATAACCCAGTAGGATTTATCCCCGGGATGCAAGGCTGGTTCACCACTCGTAAAGCAATCAATGTGATTGATCATATCAAGAAGAGAAAAAACAAGAACCATACGACCCTCTCAATACAGGCAGAGAACGCATTTGACAAACTACAGCATCCATTCCTGATCAAACCTCTTCAGGGTGTAGGGATAGAGGGAACATTCCTCAGCATCTTAAAAGCCATCTATGAAAAGCCCACAGCAAATATTATTCTCAATGGGGAAGCACTGGGAGCCTTACCCCTAAGATCAGGAACAAGACACGGATGTCCACTCTCACCACTGCTATTCAACAGAGTACTAGAAGTCCTAGCCTCAGCAATCAGAAAACAAAAAGAAATAAAATGCATTCACACTGGCAAAGAAGTCAAATGCTCCCTCTTTGTGGTTGACATGATACTGTACATAGAAAACCCAAAAGACTCCACCCCAAGACTGCTAGAACTCATACAGCAATTCAGCAGTGTGGCAGGATACCAAATCAATGTCCAGAAATCAGGGGCATTTCTATACACTAACAATGAGACTGAAGAAAGAAATTAAGGGGTCAATCCAATTGACAACTGCACCCAAAACCATGAGATGCCTAGGAATAAACCTAACCAAAGAGGTAAAGGATCTCTACCCTCAAAAGTATAGAACACTTCTGAAGGAAATTGAGGAAGACACAAAGAGATGGAAAAATATGCCATGCTCATGGATTGGAAGAATGAATATTGGGAAAATGTCAATGGTACCCAGGGAAATTTATACATTTAATGCAATCCCTATCAAAATACCATGGACTTTCTTCAGAGAGTTGAAACAAATCATCGGAAGAGTTGTATGGAATCAGAAAAGACACCGAATAGCCAGGGGAATATTAAAAAAGAAAACCAGAGCTGGGGGCATCAAAGTGCCAGATTTCAGGGTGTACCACAAAGCTGTGATCATCAAGACAGTGTGGTACTGGCACAAAAACAGACACCTAGGAAAATGAAAAAGAATAGAGAATCCAGAAATGGGCCCTCGACTCTATGGTCAAGTTATATTCGACAAAGCAGGAAAGACTATCCACTGGAAAAAAAGTCTCTTCAATAAATGGTGCTGGGAAAACTGGACAGTCACGTGCATAACAATGAAACTAGACCATTCTCTTAAACTATACACAAAGAAAAACTCAAAATGGATGAAAGATCTAAATGTGAGACAGGAATCCATCAGAATCCTAGAGGAGAACACAGGCAACACCCTTTTTGAACTTGGCCACAGCAACTTCTTGCAAGATACATCCATGAAGGCAAGAGAAACCAAAGCAAAAATGAACAGCAAAATAAACAGTCAACAAAACTAAAAGACAGCCTCCAGAATGGAGAAGATATTGGCAAATGACCTATCAGATAAAGGGCTAGTATCCAAGATCTATAAAGAACTTAGTAAATTCAACAGCAAAGAAACAAACAATCCAATCATGAAATGGGCAAAAGACATCAACAGAATTTTCACAGAGGAAGACATAGACACGGCCAACAAGCACATGAGGAAATGCTCCGAATCAGGGGCCATCAGGGAAAAAGAAACAACAACCACAATGAGATACCACCTCACACCAGTAAGAATGGGGAAAATTAACAAGACAGGAAACAACAAATGTTGGAGAGGATGCGGAGAAAAGGGAACCCTCTTACACTGTTGGTGGGAATGTGAACTGGTGCAGCCACTCTGGAGAACTGTGTGAAGATTCCTCTAAGACTTAAAAATAGATCTACCCTATGACCCAGCAGCTGCACTGCTGGGGATTTACCCAAAGATCCAGATGCAGTGAAATGCCGGGACACCTGTACCCCAATGTTTATAGCAGCAATGTATAGTAGCCAAACTGTGGAAAGAGCCTTGGTGTCTTTCGAAAGATGAAAGGATAAAGAAGATGTGGTCTATGTATATGATGGATTATTACTCAGCCACTAGAAATGACAAATACCTACCATTTACTTCGACATGGATGGAACTGCAGGGTATTATGCTGAGTGAAGTAAGTCAATCGGAGAAGGACAAACATTATATGGTCTTATTCATTTGGGGAATATAAAAAATAGTGAAAGGGAATAAAGTGGAAAGGAGAGAAAATGAGTGAAAATATCAGGGACGGTGACAGAACATGAGAGACTCCTAATTCTCGGAAACAAACACGGCATGGTGGAAAGGGAGGTGGGCGAGGGGTTGGGGTGACTGGGTGATGGGCACTGAGGGGGGGCACTTGATGGGATGAGCACTGGGTGTTATGCTATCTGTTGGCAAATTGAACTCCAATTTAAAAAATAATAAGATATCAAAAACAAAAACAAAGATTTATCAACACTTGACAAATGAGAAATAAACCTAACTTTTTAAATGACAAAAATTTTGACAGCTCAATGAAGATATACAGATGTTAAATAAGCTCAACATTATCAGTTATTAGGGAAATGTATATTACAACCATAAATGTATATATTTATACACATATATATGTATTTATGTGTGTGTGTGTGTGTATACATATATACACCATACCCATCCATGGCTACGATTAAAAAACTGATCATACTAAGTACTGATAAATATAGATGGAGGAGTTAGAAACCCTCACACACTGCTGGTGGGTTTAGAAAATAGTACAATGACTTTAGAAAACAATTTGGCAGTTTCATAATAAGGCAATATGAAGAGACAGGAGACTAAGAGTGATGGATATGTTAACTGTCTAAATTACAGTTATGGTTTCACATGTGTATATATATGACAAAACTATCAAATTATATACTTCATACACGTGCAGTTTACCTAACTAGGGCTGTTGGAGAAAGAAAGCCTCTATTATATGAAAAACCATCTAAGACAGTGGCTGAGACATGGATGGAAAGATGGATATGAAACCATACAAGATGAAGCTAGTGGCCTATGGTCTTTCACCTCATAGCATTAAGTAGTAATAGCTAAGCTTTAAGCAAGGGGGTAACGTGATGAAATGTAAATTTTTAAAAATGTATAGTAATTATGGTTGCAGTGTACACCAAGATCCTGAGAGGTGGAATGGCAGGGAAAACAGTCCTGAGGTTAGCTCAGTAATCTAGGAGAAAAATAATGGTAACCTGACCTTGGGTGAAGACACAGAAGAGAAGCAGAGTTCACAAACACATCAAGTGTGCCATTCCCACGTGGACAACCATAATGGAAATTATAGTTCTTTTTTTTTTTAATTTTTATTTATTTATGATAGTCACACACAGAGAGAGAGAGAGAGAGAGGCAGAGACATAGGCAGAAGGAGAAGCAGGCTCCATGCACCGGGAGCCTGACGTGGGATTCGATCCGGGTCTCCAGGATCGCGCCCTGGGCCAAAGGCAGGCGCCAAACCGCTGCGCCACCCAGGGATCCCTGGAAATTATAGTTCTTTGGCTGAGAGTATTCAATAGTTCTCTATTTTAATATAAAACATACTTCTGAGATGAGTAGCTCTATAACTCCTCAGTGTTGTGTGGCGCAGCGCTAGACGAGATGTGCACATATTACTACAACCATATATACAGAAAAAGGCTTTATATTTATACGACGGCCCTACCTTTACAATCCATGCCAAGTTCAATGAGCAACAGGGAACTCTTATAATCAGAGTATTGCAACTTGCAATCCTCTGAAGCTGTTTCAGATGACTGAGTTAAGTCATCAAGATGCTCGTCATCAAGATGCTCCGCAGAATTCACTTGCTTTTTGACCTACAAATAAATAATACTATTTCAAAATGTCATCCAAATATTTATAAAATATACTAAGTGTAGAAAGATGATAAATATCCATCTTTTTATAAAAGCAAAAACATAGGTACTTTTTAAAAGAACTGATTTTTATCAAAAAGACCTTTATCAATAATTGGTGTTTCTGAATAATTTTTTCACAGCAGATGTCTATACAACAAAGGAAAATTTTCATTTTTTCACTATGCGTTTCATAAAGTAATTTTTTTTACCACGGAATAATGTTTCTGATAAATATGAAATATCAACATAATATAATAAAAATATATCATGAATGAAATAGAATTATAATATAATAAAAATATATCATAAATGAAATAGAATTATATATTTTGTTTGTTTGTCTACCTTGTTCTTTTCCTTAGATGTTTTCTTTGCAGGTCTAAAAAGAGGAAGGATTCTTTTCAGGAAAATATTAAATACTTAAAATACAAAGAATATTTAAAGCATATCTAAGCAATATTAATAGCAATATTAACAAAGTATTAAATTTAGATCAAAATTGCAAAAGTAAAGGAAAATCATAATGTTACTTACATTATTTGATAGGGGTAAATATACCACATTTTTTGTTGTCATTTTCAATAAAAACAAGTTTTCACTAAATCAATTTGGAAAGTGCAAACTGTTTTTTTAATGACATAAGCCCTTTTTAAATAATCGTGATATTAGTGTTTTGAAGTTTTACTGTGCAACTACTATGCATTATTTGGGACAGTTTACATATCCTAAAGGGGTTTTAGGCCTTACACAAACCGTATGAAGTAGGCAATTATACTGGGTATCTTTTCACAGGAAGCAAATGAGGCACAGAAATTCTAAGGAACTTCCCCAAGCCCATACACCTGGTAGGAGCAGACCACCCAGAACTCAAGTCCAGGAAATGTCCCTTCCAAACATGTGTTTTAAAATATGTGGTAAAAGTAAGTTAAGTATTTCTAAGTAATGTGATACCAATTGAATCTATAGTATTATTCCATTTCTAGCTATAATTATTCTAGAAATAATTTCTGAATCTTACATACATTTTTAATTTTTTATTTTTTTAAAAGATTTTATTTATTTATTCCTTCACTAGAGAGACACACAGAGAGAGACAGGCAGAGACATACAGAGGGAGAAACAGGTTCCCCCACAAGGAGCCTGGTGTCGGACCCCAGGATCACGCCCTGAGCCCAAGGCAAGACACTCAACTGCTGTGCGACCCCGGCATCCCACACACATTTTTTAATTAAAACACTTCATACCTAGGCAGTATTGAAAATCTACTTTCAATAAACTAAAGATTTAATTCGTCTAAAGAAGTTCATTAATGGGCATTCCTTTACTCATTCAAATGTTCATTCATGGATTCAACAATTACTCATGAAGCACACAATATGTGTCAATGACGCTGCTGGTACAGTAACTGTGGCTCTTGTAATTTAGAACTTTATAATCCAAAAGTAATAATCTATGATAGATGAATAGTTTTTCAATTGTAAATAAACATATTGTAAATAAACAAAACCATTCCCCTTTCCCCAGAACCTAAACAAATATTAACTTAATATAATCAGATACTCCAAAGCCCCTCACAAAATCATAGCTATTCATGATACTGTCAAAGGTACTGAATACCTTAAAACCTATCAAGAAATGATTAGTTCTATTCAGAATCGCCTATGTGTCTGTATATTTACTATTTTATATATATATATATATTTTTTTTCAATCGATGAAGGAAAGTATCTGAATATTCAATTATATGAGAATACTGCACGGTGGAACTGATTCTAAATAAACAACCTCTTACCACAAAACTCATATCCTAATCTGGGGGTCCTGGGATCGAGTTCTGCTTTGGGCTCTCCACAGGGAACCTGCTTCGCCCTCTGCCTATGTCTCTGCCTCTCTCTCTCTGTCTCTCACAAATAAATACATGAAATCTTAAAAAAAAAAAGTCACTCCTCCTCATCCTAACCTTTCAAGTGGTGTTTTTGATATACTTGAGTATTTCTTCCCTCAGCCTGTACGACACTATATTACAGTGTTTTACTTATATAATAATCATAGTTAACGTTCCTTCAGAGGGAAATAAAGAATTTATGGGATTTTACCTTCTTTCATCCTGATCCATTTTACTTAGACTGTTGTCATTACTCACTCGTAGTAGACTACCAGTTAGGGAATCGGCCTCCTCAAAGCCTGGTGTAATCACAGATGCTTTTGATGCCCACTTTACATTTTTATCTTTCTTTATTTCCATGATAGACAAACCAGGATCATTACTTAAAACAAAAATCCAGTTAAAATATCCATTAGAAAGCCAATATTTTCTAACAATTTTACTGGTAAGGAATAAAAAAAATTTTTTGTAAACATCTGTTACCCATCTGAATTCATTTATTAATTCATAGAACAGTTATGAAGTGCAACCATATGCAAGGAAATACACATATACAATTATGATACAATGTCATTTGTGGGGACAAAACTGCCTGTGTAGGACCTGTGGAATCAAGTGCCATTCACCAAGGCACGGGGGAAAAGTCTCATCTGCCCATGCATCGGGTAACAGGCATACGCACTACACACCCAGCTGTGGATCCGGCAAAAGCCCATAAATTGGCGCCACCCTCACCCTCACAGCCACCATCTGGGAGCCCCTGGAAAACACTTAGATAATCACCCATGGGGGTAGAGAGTCTTCATGGAAAACCAGCTTTCCTATAGAGAAGTTCTAGCACATCACCAGAGCAAAACAATCAGGTTTGGACACATGGGAGCGGTAGTCATTAAAGACTGGAGGAGGTGACTGCTACTTCAAAGGCAAAGACAGCAATGCAAAAGGATATGACAAAATCAAGGAAATATGACACCAACAAAGGATTACAATAATCTTCCTGTAATCAATCTCAGACACATGGAGATCTGTAATTTATCCAAGAAAGATTTCAAAATCTCAGTCTTAAGGAAATTCAAGGAGCTACCAGAAAACACAAAAAGCCAATTCAGGGGTGCCTGGGTGGGTCAGGCAATTAAGTGTCTGACGCTTGATTTCATCTCAGGCTATGATCTCAGGGTCATGAGATTGAGCCCTGCATCAGGCTTACACTCAGCACAGTGTCCCTCTCCCTCTGTTATTCCCCCCTAGCTCACACACTTTCTCTCGCTAAAATAAATGAATAAAATCTTTAAAAAACAGTTAATTCAATAAAATGAGGAATACACTACATAAACAAAATGAGAAGTTTAATGAATAGCTGGAAGGGCTTAGTCAGTTTAAGTGTCTGACTTGGTTTTGGCTCAGGTCATGATCTCAAGGTTGTGGAATCACCCCCAGGTCTGCTTGAGATCCTCTCTCCATCTCTTTCTCTCTCTCCCCACTTGCTCTTTCTTTTTCTTTCTTTCTTTCTTTCTTTCTTTCTTTCTTTCTTTCTTTCTTCTCTCTCTCTCTCTCTCTCTCTCTCTCTCTCAAATAAATACATTTTTAAAAATAATTTTAAAGGGACAAAGAAAAAGAAAATGTTTTGGTAACTTGTGCATACTTTTAGCCTAGTATCTAATCCTAATACAAAAAGCTAGATTTACCAACAGAAAATTATATATATTTTTTCATGGACTAAATGCATGCAAGAAAATATGAGCATATAGCTATGTAAATTTACAAAAAGACTGAATTTTCCCATAGGAGATTATCGGTTGAATAACTTTAGGGCACTGAAAACAAAAACAAAACCAGCAATTACTGTTTTAAAACTGCCATACAGATAACTCTTCTAGTTAAATTAAACATCCAAAAAAGATGGATCTTCCTGAAAGCAATTATTAAACAATTCTTCTCGACCCAAATTTCAGAAGTAAATCTGTAATTATGGATACGAAATAGCTTTCATTTTGAAAACAGTTAATAGAAGCAACTTTTAAATAGAAAACAACTGGTTAAAGACACCTCAAAGTTATGTTGGCGGGGGAATGCTAACATGCAGCCATGGTAACGAGAACCCATCAGAACCAGTTTTAAATGTTTGTAATGATCAATGCCATCTGTCCTCACTCACTAGCCAACCAATGTCAGCTTCTCCCTCATGAAGTATAGCCAATGTGGGACAAAATCACTCCAATACGCATGCCTTGAATGCCAACCAATCAACAACAGTCTTACCCAAATTACCATGGTGGCTTCAGATGATGACAAACCACTTAATTCTCTGAAAGTCTCCCAAGTCTTAAACTCCACTTTTCCTGAAACTGTATATAGAAAGCGAAGACTACTCTGTCAGAAAAGACTGTAAGTGGCCAGCATAGCTCCCTCTTATTAGTCAGCAGTAAATTCCGACTTCACCTTTATATTTCAGATATTGAGGGCTCATATCCTCTGGCAAAAATGTTTAAAGTCCTATAATAATTTACCACCATATTTCATTTTCCTTAATGAAACATAAATGAAGTTTGCTCTTCCTTTGTTCCATTCTACTATAATTAAAACTAACATAAATACCAGTAAAAGAATAAGTAGCAAGTAACCACAAGATTAGGCCCAAATAATCCACAAAATGCAGATAACGGACAGGTTAAATTGTCAGAATGGACCCATGCCAACCGTTCTTTCTGTTTAAGTGAGAATTGGTATTATGTTAAAAACAATACACACGGTTTAGTTAAACTCCATTCACTCAACAAACATTTATTGAATAGCACTATATATGCTAGAATGTTCTCTAAGCACTGAGGACACGGCCATAAACAGAAAAAACCCTACTCACGAGGATAGTAAACATAGTAACAATAAACTACACAGTATGAGAGGAGAAAAACTAAAGCAGAGAAATCAAATTTCAATGTGTTGTAGCAAAAGGGGTGGTCGAAATACTAGTCAGGATAAACCAAGAAGGGCCTTGCTGAGAAAGTGACCTTGAAGCAAAAACCAGGGAGAAAAAGAGGGAGCAAGGAGTAAGCCATGAGGATACCTGAGAGAAAAGCACTCCACAGAGAGTTTATAACAAGTACAGAGGTATGCCTGAAGTGTTTATAATGAGGGTGGGGGGTAAGAATAGTGAGAAATTCAAGTGTGGCTGAACAGAAGGAAAGGGATAGAAAGTAGTTCAAATCAGAGAGACAGAGGGAGGAAAGGATAGGGAGGGACCTGAGATGAACAAGTCACATAAGGCCTTGTAGCTATTAGAAAGAACTTGAGTGAATGGGAGGCCATTAGGTTTTGAGCAGAGGAGGACATAATCTGACTTATGTTTTAATAGATCCACTGTGTTTAGAATTAATGGAAAGTGAATTTTCGAAGATTATATAATATGAAGTCACTATTGAAAAATTTGATGTGGTGCATGTTGAAATATATGCTCTTTAAAATGGAAGAATAAGGGGCGCCTGGTTGGCTCAGTCGGTAAAGCGTCTGCCTTCGGCTCAGATCATGACCCTGGAGTCCCGGGATCAGCCCCACTTCAGGCTCCCCGCTTCTCCCTCTGCCTCTGCCGCTCCCTGCACTCACACACTCTCTCTCTCAAATAAATAATCTTAAAAACATTTTTAAAGGAAAAATAATAGCCTGTATGCAAAGTGCCTGAAAAAGAAGATTCACTGCATTAACAACCTCTTGGTTTATAGCATAGGGATCAAATGTTTATACAGAATATGGGACAAGTTGCCACGTGAAATCTCTTCGTAATAATATTCAGATCAATTTGAGAGTCCAACATTTGAGCACTCGTGCATTGGGAACCAAAACCAAAAACCTAATAATTAGCAGTTTTGTTGGTAATAAGGTAGAGTGCCAGTGTAGCAGGTAACTTCCCTTTGCAACTCAGCAGATATTAAAAGTATTCTAAAGTTATTGTAAGACATCAAACCAAACACTTTAAATATACTTTGGGGGATCCCTGGGTGGCTCAGCAGTTTAGCGCCTGCCTCCAGTCCAGGGTGTGATCCTGGAGTCCAAGGATCGAGTCCCACATCAGGCTCCCTGCATGGAGCCTGCTTCTCCCTCTGCCTGTGTCTCTGCCTGCCTCTCTCTCTCTCTCTCTCTCTCTCTCTGTCTCTCATGAATAAATAAAAATAAAAATTAAAAATTTTAAATTTGTTAAACAATCAAAACCCTGCAGACCTAAATTCATTTTCTCAGATAGTTACATGCTGCATTATTTTATAGGTGTGAAAACTTACTTCCTTATGGATGGAGAGTTAGACTCCCTCCAAGTTTTTGATAGATCATCTTAACATATATATGTAACATGTTTATGTAAGTATTCTTAATATATCTGTCATATTTTATAAATATAATAATATATAATAAATGTTCTTAGAATATGTGTGTCTAAGTGTTGACACAAGTCATGTTTTCCTATAGGATCTACTCCTGGCAATGAAGCCGTTGGGATATAGGGACAGCATATATGAAATTTGAAATGCACTGCTACATCACTCTTCAGAAAGGATTTGTCAATTTTCTTCCTCTCTCTCGCTTTTAAAGATTTTTATTTATTTATTCAGGAGAGACACAGAGTGAGGCAGAGACATGGGCAGATGGAGAAGCAGGCTCCTCATGGGAAGCCTGATGCAGGACTCGATCCCACGACCCCGAGATCACAACCTGAGCCAAAGGCAGACGTTCAACCACTTAGCCACTCAGGTGCAACGGATCTGACAATTTTCACCTAACAACAGTGTATGAGAATGACTTTTTCCTTACATTTGCTAACCTAGGTTATTTTTTTTTTTAGTTAAATATTTATCACTATGCCTGCAAAACAATTTGATACCTTACTGGTCTTTGCCTCTTTCTGTTTAGCACCCTGGGTGGAATATCTCTACTAAAAATATAAAATGTGTTAAACATGAACATTAGCTCCAAACAGAATTTGTTTTATAGAAAAATAATAATTATCTACTGTTTAAATATTGCTATAGGCTTACCTATCAGAATCTTCATTCTGCGTGGTAGGAAACAGGTGGTTATCAGTTTTTCCAGTCTTTCTTTGTTGAATTAGTCCAGCAGCAGGAGCAGCAGCAGCAGCAGCAGCAGCAACAGCAAGAGCAGTACCAAGAGCAGGAGCAGCAGCAGCAGCAGCAGCAGCATCATATATGTTTTCTGCTCCTTCCATTTTATTACTCGTGTGCTGCTTCCTTTCTTTTCCAGTCTTGAATGGAAATTTGATAGTTACAACTTCATTCATTAAAAAGAACTTTTTTCATTAATTGTATCATTTGACTCTTTAATGTAATTTTAATCAATAAAACTATCTTGCACTGAACTTTATCATTACGTGTAATTGTAATTTTTGGAAATTCTGCTTCATTTCTGTTGGAATAGAACAACATAATTTTCCAGAATTCCAAAAAGGGCTTTCTTAATTTTGTGTTCATATCTACACTTTGTTACCTAACATTCCCAACTTCACCCCATCTGACCAGCAGATACAAAGAAATAAAAAGACACAAAAATCTGTCCTCTTCCGTCTTTACCATCTGGATTTTGCTTACACCGACAGATTCAAAGGATGTGACATTGTGATGCTCCAGGAACAAAGAGGAAGCTTTCCATTTCTGCACTGAGCTATTCTTTCCCCAACTGCCTTTTATAATTCTTTTTTCATTTGGATCCCAGAGCTATCAAAAAAGTCACAGTGTTCATTAAAATATGTGAACCAAAGTTCACCACAACATAAAAGGAGCAAAACTGATATTAGTGTCGAATTTTGGGAAATGAGTAATGCTCCCCAAATTTCACATTCCATAACCATAAAATTTTATAGCTAGAGGGTATAAAAATAATTATCAACTTTAATCCCATTTTCTATTGATAATGGGAATAAAACCAAAAAAGATTACATGATTTGTCCAAAGTTCCTAAAGTGGCATTACCTAGCATCAAAGAGATGATACAATTCCTTGATGCTGAATCAAATAAATGACCCAACAAGTTTATTAATCAGCTATGCTAAAAGTGTGACTTTGGCACAGTAATTTAATACCTTAATTGGGGATGAGGCGCTTAGCTAATTTTTATTTTAAAGGAGGATATCTCTAGATTTTATTTTTCACCTCAAACATCAGTTTTCTCCCTTAGAGTCAAATACTGAAGGTTTGCTGAAAATCTATGCTACCTACATGATAAAAGTCGTATGTGTCAAAATATATCATCCTTTATTAAACAAAATGTAAAGGTTTGATTCAACAAAAACACCTGAGAATGATGATTAAACAAACACATATATGTGTATACACACACACACACACACACACACACACACACACACACACGTGGACACCTGGGTGGCTCAGTCAGTTAAACATCTGCCTTTGGCTCAGGTCATGATCCCCGGGATCTAGGATCAAGACCCGTGCATCAGGCTTCGTGCTCCGCCAGGAGTGTGCTTCTCCCTTTCCCTCCCACACCTGCTCCCATTTGTGTTCTCTCTCTTGGTGTCAAATAAAATCTAAAAAAAAAAAAAAAAAAAAAAATTTTTTTTTTTTTTTTAATGTAGAGGAGATGCCTGAGTGGCACAGTTAGTTGGGCCTCCATCTCTTGATTGCAGTTCAGTTCATGATCTCCTGATCATGGGATTGAGCTCCGCTTCAGGCTCCACCCTCACTGGGGAGTTTGCTTCTCTCCCTTTCTCTCTCCCTCTACCCCCTTCACCCTGCTCACACACTCAAATAAATAAGTAAATAAATAAGTAAGTAAGTAAATAAATAAATCCTAAAAGAAAAAAAGGAGTCTGTTAAACTTTATCCCAAGAAGGTAGTAGGAGATGAAGAGGGACACTCTATCATACTAAAGGATCTCTCCAAAAAGACGACCTAACAATCATGAATATGTATGCCCCAAATGCAGGAACTGCCAAGTATAACAATTAATAACCAATGTTAGGACATACTTAGATAATAATACACATATACTTGGTGACTTCAATCTAGTGCTTTCGACACTCGATAGGTCTCCTAAGTACAACATCTCCAAAGAAACAAGCGCTTTAAATGATACACTGGACCAGATGGATTTCACAGATATTTACAGAAATTTACAACCAGACGCAACTGAATACACATTCTTCTCAAGTGCACATGGAACTTTCTCCAGAATAGGCCACATACTGGGTCACAAATCAGGTCTTAAACGATACCAAAAGATTGGGATTGTCCCCTACATATTTTCAGACCATAATGCTTTGAAACTAGAACTAAACCACAAGAAGAAATATGGAAGGATTTCAAACACGTGGAGGTTAACACCATCCTGCTAAACGATTAAAGGGTCAACCAGAAAATTAGAGAAGAATTAAAAAGATTCCTGGAAACTAATGAGAATGAAGATACAACCGTTCAAAATCTTTGGGAACAGCAAAAGCAGTCCTGAGGGGGAAATACATCGCAAGACCAGCATCCGTCCCCAAACTGGAAAGAACTCAATGCAAAAGCTAACCTTGCACCTAAAGGAGCTGGAGAAGGAACAGCAACGGAAACCTTCAACCAGCAGAAGACAATTAATAAAGATTCGAGCAGAACTCAATGAGATAGAGACCAGAAGAACTGTGGAACAGATCAACAAAAACCAGGAGTTGGTTCTTTGAAAGAATTAATAAGACAGATAAACTATTAGCCAAACTTATTAAAAAGAAGAGAGAGAAGACCCAAATTAATAAAATCATGAACGAGAGGGAGGGATCACCACCAACACCAAGGAAATACAAACGATTTTGAAAACTTAGTATGAGCAGCTTTACGCCAATAAATTAGGCAATCGAGAAGAAATGGGTGCATTCCTGGAAAACCACAAACTACAAAACTGCAACAGGAAGACATAGAAAAGCTGAACAGGCCAATAACCAGGGACGAAACTGAAGCAGTCATCAAAAACCTACCAAGACACAAAAGTCCGGGGCCAGATGGCTTCCCAGGGGAATTCTATCAAACGTTTAAAGAACAAACCATACCTATTCCACTAAAGCTGTTATGAAAGATAGAAAGGGATGGAGTACTTCCAAAGTCGTTCTATGAGGCCAGCATCACCTTAATTGCAAAACCAGACACAGACCCCACCAAAAAGGAGAATTATAGACCAATACCCTGATGAACACGGACGCAAAAATTCTCAACAAGATACTAGCCAACAGGATCCGACAATACATTAAGAAGATGATTCACCATGACCCAGTGGGATTTATCCCCGGGATGCAAGGCTGCTTCAACACTTGTAAAGCAATCAATGTGATTCATCATATCAGCAAGAGAAAGAACCAAGAACCACATGATCCTCCCAATAGATGCAGAGAAAGCATTTGACAAAATACAACATCCATTCCTGATCAAAACTCTTCAGAGTGTAGGGATAGAGGGAACATTCCTCAGCATCTTAAAAGCCATCTACGAAAATATCGTTCTCAATGGGGAAACACTGGGAGCCTATCCCCTAAGATCAGGAACAAGACAGGGATGTCCACTCTCACCATTGCTATTCAACATAGTACCAGAAGTCCTAGCCTCGGCAATCAGGCAACAAAAAGAAATAAAAGACATTCAAACTGGCAAAGAGGAAGTCAAACTCTCCCTCTTTGCAGATGACATCATAATGCAGCTAGAAAACCCAAGAGACTCCACCCCAAGACTGCTAGAACTCACAGCCATTTGGCAGTGTGGCAGGATACAAAATCAATGCCCAGAAAACAGTGGCATTTCTATACACTAACAATGAGACTGAAGAAAGAGAAATGAAGGAGTCAATCCCAATTACAATTGCACCCAAAAGCATAAGGTAACAAGGAATATACATAACCAAAGAGGTAAAGGGTTTCTACCCTCAAAACTACAGAACACTTCTGAAGGAAATTGAGGAAGACACAAAGAGATGGAAACATATACCATGCTCATGGATTGGCAGAATGAATATTGGGAAAATGTCAATGGTACCCAGGGCAATTTACACACTTAATGCAATCCCTATCAACATACTATGGACTTTCTTCAGAAAGTTGGAACAAATCATCTTAAGATCTCTGTGGAATCAGAAAAGACCCCAAATAGCTAGGGGAATATTAAAAAAGAAAACCATAGCTGGGGGCATCACAATGCCAGATTTCAGGTTGTACTACAAAGCTGTGGTCATCAAGACAGTGAGGTACTGGCACAAAAACAGACACATAGATCAATGGAAACAGAATGGAGAATCCAGAAGTGGGCCCTCAACTCTATGCTCAAATAATAGTCGGCAAAGCAGGAAAGACTATCCACTGGAAAAAAGACAGTCTCTTCAATAAATGGTGCTGGGAAAATTGGACAGCCACATGCAGAAGAATGAAACTGGACCATTCTCTTATGCCATACACAAAGAAAAACTCAAAATGGATGAAAGATCTGAATGTGAGACAGGAATCCATCAGAATCCTAGAGGAGAACACAGGCAACACCCTTTTTGAACTTGGCCACAGCAACTTCTTGCAAGATACATCCCTGAAGGGAAGAGAAAGCAAAGCAAAAGTGAATTATTGGGACTTCATCAAGGTAAGAAGCTTCTGCACAGCAAAAGAAACAGTCAACATAACTAAAAGGCAACCTACAGAATGGGAGAAGGTATTTGCAAATGACCTATCAGATAAAGGGCTAGTATCCAAGATCTATAAAGAACTTAGTAAACTCAAAGAAACAACAATCCAATCATGCTATGGGCAAAAGACATGGACAGAAATTTCACAGAGGAAGACATAGACATGGCCAACAAGCACATGAGAAAATGCTCTGCATCACTGGCCACCAGGGAAGTACAAATCAAAACCACAATGGGATACCACCTCCCACCAGTGAGAATGGGCAAAATTAACAAGGCAGGAAACAACAAATGTTGGAGAGGATGTGGAGAAAGGGGAACCCTCTTGCACTGTTGCTGGGAGTGGGAACTGGCACAGCCACTCTGGAGAACTGTGTGGAGGTTCCTCAAAGAGTTAACAATAGATCTGTCCTACGACCCAGCAATTGCACTGCTGGGGATTACCCCAAAGATACAGATGCAGTGAAATGCCAGGACACCCGCACCCCGATGTTTCTTGCAGCAATGTTCACAATAGACTAACTGTGGAAGGAGCCTCGGTGTCCATCGAAAGATGAATGGATAAAGAAGATGTGGTCTATGTATACAATGGAATATTACTCAGCCATTAGAAACGACAAATACCCACCATTTGCTTTGAGGTGGAGGGACCTGGACGGTATTATGCTGAGTGAAATGTGTCAGTCTTTAAAGGACAAACATTACATGGTCTCATTCATTTGGGGAATATAAAAATTAGTGAAAGGGAATAAAGGGAAATAGAGAAATTGAGTGAAAATATCAGTGAGAGTGACAAAACATGAGAGACACCTCACCCTGGGAAATGACCAAGGTGTAGTGCAAGGGGAAGCAGGCAGGGGGTTGGGGTGAGTGGGTTATGGGCACTGAGGGAGTCACTTGGCAGGATGAGCACTGGGTGTTATGGTATATGTTAACAAACTGAATTCCAATAAAAAATTACAAATAAAATACAAAATTAAAAAATACAAAATACAAAATATAACAACTATGAAGACTAAAGTTTCCCGAGATAACGTAAAATGTATCCACTGTTGGAGATCTTTGAGAAAGTAAAGGTCATCCTTCTACAAATAATATTGTATACCCTACGGGCAACTTTTCCTTCCTTACGATTCTATAATGATAAATCATCTTATAAAAAAATGATAAATCATGAGTTTATTCATTTGACATGTGTCTCTATTCTAAGCTTATATTTAAAAAAAGATGCATCAGAATCCAGAAAATAGTTTTTATATTTTTTAAGAATCTTGCAGCTTAAAATTTATTTTTTTCATTTAATGGATAGAGATTAAGAACCTCACTTACCTAAGAAAAAAATTCAGTTTTAATTAATGAAAAAACTAAAATGTTTATTTACGTCCTCTCTATTCTCAAAAGATATAAAGTCGACCAAGATTATACCACACAGTAAGTTTAATTAGAAACCACAAGAAAGACAACAGCCAAAGTTCAAAACTCATAATAAATCTGATTATGGCTTAAAACAGACTTCACTTTGTACTATGTATAAACACAACTCTTGCTAAATTAAATATAGGCTATCATACTTTATTAAACTTAAAAGGGTAAAATTTCCTCCCAGTTCTTCATAAAAACCAGCTGTCATTCTGAAGAATCTGAGCATGTTTTGTATTGCCTTTTATTAACTTGCATTTAAAATAATTTCTACCGCATTTTATAATATACAGCATCTGTTCTACCTTAGCCTCACTACTGCTGTGTTTTTAATAATAATCTCTCTAAACTCTCTTATCTTTACATTCATCTCATCCTTATTAAATGAATTCTTACCCCACAACCCCTCCCCTCATCTTCACATCCATCTAGCTATTCTATCCAGTTGCTTTCTAATTCTTTCCCTCCATAATGGCACACCTAAGATTTGTTTATTCCCACCAACCGTAATAAATCTCAACCCAGTACTTACTTCTCTGTTGTTATTACACTGTTTTCTCTTATATTCTTGAGGGCTTCCATTTCTCCCTAAGATTCTTTTCATTATAAGGATATCAAGAGGATAGTATGTGAAAAAACATGGGGGACAAAGTTCAAAACAACTTACCTTTGTAACACCAAGCATTGCTGAAGACGTTTGAGGAGTTTCGGGTGATACAAAAGCAAGAGGAGAATAGTCAGAGACATTGACGGATGGTTTACAGAGAGTTTCAGTCTTATCTTCCCTTGCAAAATTGTTGTCAGCAAATAAAGGTCTATCTTCTTGGCTCACAAGACCACATTTTGCTTCTATTTAGTGAAAAACAAAGTAAAGAGTACATGAAGATATCTGTAACTTTGAATTACTAAATAACACAAAAATGGACAAAACTCCGTGAAAAACACAAATCTTCAAATAGCTTACTCTTGGGTCGCAGAAAAGCAGCCATTTGCTTTCTTAAGTTTAGTTTCGGGACAGTCTAGAAAAAAAATTGATAGTTTTCAGGATTACAAGTATCACATTTCGTAAAAATAATTGTAATATTCACCATTACCAAATGAACACCATTACAAAAAGAACACAGGTTTTGGAGATCATTCAAATACAGATTCAAATCTCAGTTCCGCCATTTACTAACCTACATTTTCTCATGGGGTGAAGATTATAAGAGATTTAATAGTCCCAAAATGTTACTTTTCTTACCCCTGATTATTATACAAAGTCTTCCTCAAAAAGTTAAATAAAAATAGAGCTATCCGGGATCCCTGGGTGGCGCAGCGGTTTAGCGCCTGCCTTTGGCCTAGGGCGCGATCCTGGAGACCCTGGATCGAATCCCACGTCGGGCTCCCGGTGCATGGAGCCTGCTTCTCCCTCTGCCTATGTCTCTGCCTCTCTCTCCCTCTCTCTCTCTGTGACTATCATAAATAAATAAAAATTTAGGGAAAAAAATAGAGCTAACCTATGACCCAGCAATCGCAGTACTCAGTATTTATCCAAAAGATACAAACATAGTGATTTGAAAGGGCACCAGCACCCCAACGTTTAAAGCAGCAATGACCACAATAGCCAAACTACAGAAAAGCCCGATGCCCACTGACAGATGAATGGATAAAGAAGATGCAGTGTGTATAAATACAATGGAATATTACTCAGCCATCCTAAAGAATGAAATCTTGCCATTTGCAATAACATAGATGGGACTTAAGAGTATTATACTAAGTGAAATAAGTTAGAGAAAGACAAATACCATATGATTTCAATCCTATGTGGAATTTAAGAAACAAAACGGAGGTGCATAGCGGAAGAGAGGGAAAAATAAGATAAAAATCAGAGAGAGAGACAAACCGTAAGAGACTCTTAATCATAGGAAATAAACTGAGGGTTGTTGGAGGGGAGAGGGTTGGGGCAATGGGGTAATTGGGTGATGGTAATTAAGGAGGGCTCTTGAAGTAATAAGCACTAGATGATGTATGCAACTGATGGATCACTGAATTCTACCTCTGAAACTAATAATACGCTATATGTTAATTAATTTGAATTTAAAAATTTTAAAAAGGGGATCCCTGGGTAGCTCAGTGGTTTAGCGCCTGCCTTTGGCCCAGGGTGGGATTCCTGGAGACCAGGGATCGAGTCCCATGTCAGGCTCCCTGCATGGAGCCTGCTTCTCCCTCTGCCTGTGTCTCTGCCTCTCTCTCCCTATGTCTATCATGAATAAATAAAAAAATCTTAAAAAAAAATTTTTTTTTAATACTTTCTTTACCAAAATGTCTTAAAATAAAAATCTATCCCTAGGTAATTTAAATTAAAAAAACTAACAATAAGGGCAGCCCCGGTGGCGCAGCGGTTTAGCACCGCCTGCAGCCCAGCGCGGGATCCTGGGGACCCTGGATCGAGTCCCACATCAGGCTCTCTGTATGATGCCTGCTTCTCCCTCTGCCTGTGTCTCTGCCTCTCTCTCTGTCTCTATGACTAAATAAATAAAATCTTTTAAAAAAACTAACAATAAGAAATGTCATTATTGGGACGCCTGTGTGGCTCAGTGGTTGAGCATCTGCCTTCGGCTCAGGGTGTGATCCCAGAGTCCCACATCAGGCTCCCTACATGGAGCCTGCTTCTCCTCCCTCTGCCTCTGTCTCTGACTCTCTCATGAATAAATGAATACAATATTTTTAAAAATTAATTATTTTATTATATTTAAAATTTTTCAAATGTGTTTGAATGATTTATAATTGCATGACGATCTCTTATAAGAGAAAATATTAAAATTTAGTTTCTAGTAGTATTTATTTGGGCAAGTTGGCATTACAAACAGTTTAAGTTGCTTTTGTTTGTCAAAATGCTAAGGACAAATGATTATCTAACATCAGCTCCTTCCAGGAATGTGAGAAAAATAATAAGGCTTGTGGGGTAATGATTCAGGAATGAAAACCACAGACACACACAGACAACAGAAAGGCATAATCAAAAATATTGACAATAAACATAGAAAGAGATGGACTGAAAGAACAGACACTAAAGAAACGTGTTTTGTTTTTTTTTCCCCCATGTAAGGAAAACGTAGGGTACGGGAAAGTCATGTACAAAAAAATGCAGGGGGGACAGCCATGGTGGTTCAGTGGTTGAGTGTCTGCATTCGGCCCAGGGCGAGATCCTGGAGCCCCAGGATCGAGTCCCATGTCAGGCTCCCTGTATGGAGCCTGCTTCTCCCTCTGCCTGTGTCTCTGCCTCTCTCTGTGTGTGTGTGCGTGTGTGTGTGTGTGTGTGTGTGTGTGTGTCTGTCATGAATAAATAAAACCTTTAAAAAATGCAGGAAGAAGAAGAAAAAAAGAAAAACATAAGACGTGACCAATCAAGCATGATCTTAAGGCAGGGAAAAATGTAAGTTAAAAAAGGCCTGTGGAAAAAATGGTTAGGTTAGTATTAACTTATTAGTTAATACTAATTAATTATTAATTATTAATAATACTAACAACCATTTTTCCACAGGCCACACTATATGTGTGTGTATGTGTGTGTGTGTGTGTGTGTGTGTGTATGTATGTATGTATAGTTAGGAATATACAATGAACAGCCGCCTCTGTTTAATATATAAATGTAACATTTATATAATAGATTGCCCCCTATATATTTTCAGACCATAATGCTTTGAAACTAGAACTAAACCACTAAAAGAAGAAATATGGAAGGATTTCAAACACGTGGAGGTTAACGACCATCCTTCTAAACGATTAAAGGATCAACCAGGAAATTAGAGAAGAATTAAAAAGATTCCTGGAAACTTATGAGAATGAAGATACAATCGTTCAAAATCTTTGGGATACAGCAAAAGCAGTCCTGAGGGGGGAATACATCGCAAGACCAGCATCCGTCCCCAAACTGGAAAGAACTCAAAGCAAAAGCTAACCTTGCACCTAAAGGAGCTGGAGAAGGAACAGCAACTGAAACCTTCACCCAGCAGAAGACAATAAATAAATATTCGAGCAGAACTCAATGAGATAGAGACCAGAAGAACTGGGGAACAGATCAACAAAATCAGGAGTTGGTTCTTTGAAAGAATTAATTAATAAGACAGATAAATTATTAGCCAAACTTATTAAAAAGAAGAGAGAGAAGACCCAAACTAATAAAATCATGAACGAGGGGATCCCTGGGTGGCGCAGCAGTTTGGCACCTGCCTTTGGCCCAGGGCACGATCCTGGAGACCCGGGATAGAATCCCACGTCGGGCTCCCGGTGCATGGAGCCTGCTTCTCCCACTGCCTGTGTCTCTGCCCCTCTCTCTCTCTCTGTCTCTCTCTCTCTCTCTCTCTCTGTGACTATCATAAATAAATAAAAATTAAAAAAAATAATAATAAAATAAAATAAAATAAAATAAAATAAAATCATGAACGAGAGAGGAGGGATCACCACCAACACCAAGGAAATACAAACGATTTTGAAAACTTAGTATGAGCAGCTTTACGCCAATAAATTAGGCAATCGAGAAGAAATGGGTGCATTCCTGGAAAACCACAAACTACAAAACTGCAACAGGAAGACATAGAAAACCTGAACAGGCCAATAACCAGGGACGAAACTGAAGCAGTCATCAAAAACCTACCAAGACACAAAAGTCCGGGGCCAGATGGCTTCCCAGGGGAATTCTATCAAACGTTTAAAGAACAAACCATACCTATTCCACTAAAGCTGTTATGAAAGATAGAAAGGGATGGAGTACTTCCAAAGTCGTTCTATGAGGCCAGCATCACCTTAATTGCAAAAGCAGACACAGACCCCACCAAAAAGGAGAATTATAGACCAATACCTTGATGAACACGGACGCAAAAATTCTCAACAAGATACTAGCCAACAGGATCCGACAATACATTAAGAAGATGATTCACCATGACCCAGTGGGATTTATCCCCGGGATGCAAGGCTGCTTCAACACTTGTAAAGCAATCAATGTGATTCATCATATCAGCAAGAGAAAAAAAACAAGAACCACATGATCCTCCCAATAGATGCAGAGAAAGCATTTGACAAAATACAGCATCCATTCCTGATCAAAACTCTTCAGGGTGTAGGGATAGAGGGAACATTCCTCAGCATCTTAAAAGCCATCTACGAAAAGCCCACAGCAAATATCGTTCTCAATGGGGAAACACTGGGAGCCTTAACCCTAAGATCAGGAACAAGACAGGGATGTCCACTCTCACCACTGCTATTCAACATAGTACCAGAAGTCCTAGCCTCAGCAATCAGGCAACAAAAAGAAACAAAAGGCATTCAAAGTGGCAAAGAGGAAGTCAAACTCTCCCTCTTTGCAGATGACATGATACTGTGCATAGAAAACCCAAAAGAGGGCAGCCTGGGTGGCTCAGCGGTTTAGCACTTCCTTCGGCCCAGCGCCTGGTCCTGGGGACCCGGGATCGAGTCCCGCGTCCGGCTCCCTGTGTGGAGCCTGCTTCTCCCTCTGCCTGTGTCTCTGACTCTCTCTCTCACTGTATCTCATAAATAAATGAATAAATAAAATCTTAAAAAAAAGAAAGAAAAAGAAAACCCAAAAGACTCCACCCCAAGATTGCTAGAAATCATACAGCAATTCGGCATTGTGGCAGGATACAAAATCAATGCCCAGAAATCAGGTGCATTTCTATACACAAACAATGAGACTGAAGAAAGAGAAATGAAGGAGTCAATCCCAATTACAATTGCACCCAAAAGCATAAGATACCTAGGAATATACATAACCAAAGAGGTAAAGTGTCTCCACCCTCAAAACTACAGAACACTTCAGAAGGAAATTGAGGAAGACCCAAAGAGATGGAAAAATATGCCATGCTCACAGATTGGAAAAATTTCAATGCTACCCAGGGCAATTTACACATTTAATGCAATCCCTATCAACATACTATGGACCTTCTTCAGAGAGTTGGAACAAATCATCTTAAGATTTGTGTGAAATCAGAAAAGACCCCAAATAGCTAGGGGAATATTAAAAAAGAAAACCATAGCTGGGGGCATCACAATGCCAGATTTCAGGATGTACTACAAAGCTGTGGTCATCAAGACAGTGTGGTACTGGCACAAAACAGACACATAGATCAATGGAAACAGAATGCAGAATCCGCAAGTGGACTCTCAACTTTATGGTCAACTAATATTCAACAAAGCAGGAAAGACTATCTACTGGAAAAAAGACAGTCTCTTCAATAAATGGTGCTGGGAAAATTGGATAGCCACATGCAGAAGAATGAAACTGGACCACTTTTTTACACCATACACAAAGATAAACTCAAAATGGATGAAAGATCTAAATGTGAGACAGGAATCCATCAGAATCCTAGAGGAGAACACAGGCAACACCCTTTTTGAACTTGGCCATGGCAACTTCTTGCAAGATACATCCCTGAAGGGAAGCAAAACCAAAGCAAAAATGAATTATTGGGACTTCATCAAGGTAAGAAGCTTCTGCATAACAAAAGAAACAGTCAAGAAAACTAAAAGGCACCCTACAGAATGGAAGAAGTTATTTGCAAATGACCTATCAGATAAAGGGCTAGTATCCAAGATCTATAAAGAACTTAGTAAACTCAACAGCAAAGAAACAAACAATCCAATCATGCTTTGGGCAAAAGACATGGACAGAAATTTCACAGAGGAAGACACAGACATGGCCAACAAGCATATGAGAAAATACTCCAGATCACTGGCCATCAGGGAAATATAAATCAAAACCAGAATGAGGTATCATCTTCCACCAGTGAGAATGGGCAAAATTAACAAGGCAGGAAACAACAAATGTTGGAGAGGATGTGGAGAAAGGGGAACCCTCTCACACTGTTGTTAGCAATCTGAACGGGTACAGCCACCCTGGAAAACTGTGTGGAGTTTCCTCAAAGAGTTAACAATAGAACTGCCCTATGACCCAGCAATTGCACTTCTGAGGATTTACCCAAAGCTACAGATGCAGTGAAATGCAGGACACCTGCACCCCAATATTTATAGCAGCAATGTCCACAATAGCCAAACTGTGGAAGGAGCCTCGGTGCCCATCGAAAGATGAATGGATAAAGAAGATGTGGTCTATGTATACCATGGAATATTACTCAGCCATTAGAAATGACAAACACCCACCATTTGCTTTGACGTGGATGGAACTGGAGGGTATTATGCTGAGCAAAATAAGTCAATTTGAGAAGGACAAACATTATATGTTCTCATTCATTTGGGGAATATAAGAATTGGTGAAAGGGAACATAGGGAGAGGAGAAAAAATGAGTGAAAATATCAGTGAGAGTGACAGAATATGAGAGACACCTAACTCTGGGAAATGAATAAGGGGTAGTGGAAAGGGAGGTGGGGGGGGGTTGTGGTGACTGGGTGATGGGCACTGAGGGGGTCACTTGGCAGGATGAGCATTGGGTGTTATGCTAAATGTTGGCAAATTGAACTCCAATAAAAAAAAGTTAAAAAAACATAAAATGACAAGAGGCAAGCCACTTTATATTTTAAGAGTAAATAATACACAACACTAAACTCAGAGCAGGAAAATTAATTTTACAAGAGAGTACTTTACCTTGGTACCAGAACTTAAGTCCTCATGTTTTGAAGGCCTTGAATCATCAGTATCAGCTTTGCAGGTACGACTTTACAGCAAAAATAGAAAACAAAGACAAGTTCATTTCTTTAAAAAGAAAAATCGAGTCAAAGTCAGTTGTTTATTAATGAAGTTTCTTGACATACGAAAATTTAGCCTCGTTTTGGTTAAGCTTTTATTTTTAATTCTAGTATCCTTAACATACAGTGTTACATTAGTTTCATATATACAATATAATGATTTGGTAATTCCATACATCACCCAGTGCTCATCATGACTAGTGCATTCCTTAATTCCCATCTCCTATTTCACCCATTCCCCTACCAACATCCCCCCTGGTAACCATCAGTTTGTTCTCTATAGCAGTCTTCTTCTTGGTAAATCTGTCTTTTCTGTCTCCTTCGCTTATTTTTATTTTGTTTCTTACATGTTACTTAGGAGTGAAATCATATTTGTCTTTCTCTGACTTACACTGCTTAGCGTAATACGCTCTAGCTCTCACCATGCAAATGACAAGATGTCATTCTTTTCAATGGCTGAACAATATTCCATTGTGTGTGTGTGTGTGTATATATATATATGTGTGTGTGTGTGTGTGTGTATATATATATATATATATATACACACACACCACTTTTTATTCACTAATCCATCAACATGCACACTTAGGCTGATGATTGCAAATAATGCTGTAGTAAAAACATGAGTGCATGTATCCCTTTGAATTGGTGTGTTTGTCATATCTGGGTAAATACGCAGGAGTGCAACTCTTGGATTGTTAGTTTTGTTTTTAACTTTTTGAGGAACCGCCATACGGTTTCCCATGGTGGCTGTCCCAGTTTGCACTTCCACCAAAAGTGCAACAGGGTTCCTTTTTCTCCACATCCTCAACTACACTTGTTTCTTGTGGTTTTGATTTTAGCCATTCTGACAGGTGTGCAGCGCTATCTCATTGTAGTTTTGATTTGCATTTCCCTGATGACGTGTGATGCTGATCATCTTTTTATATATCTGTTGGCCAACTGGACATCTTCTTTGGAAAAATGTCTGATATATTCTGATCATTCTTGACCTGGATTGTGTTTTGGGTGTTGAGATGTATCAGTTCTTTAGATTCTTACACTAACCTTTATCAGATATGTCATATGCAAATGTCTTCTCCCATTCTGTAAGGTTGCCTTTTAGTTTTGTGGATTGATTCCTTCACTGCAAAAGCTTTTGATTTTGATGTAGCCCCAACAGTTTATTTTGCTTTTATTGCTCTTGCCTCAGGAGACATAAAAAAAGAAAAACCTGGCTACAGCTAATACCAGAGAGATCATTGCCTGTGCTCTCTTCAAGGATAAAATGGTTTCATGTGATATATTTATATCTTTAAACCATTTTGAATTTATTTTTGTAAATGGTGAAAGAAAGTGGTCCTGTTTCAATCTTTTATATACCCATTCAGTTTTCCTAGCATCATTTATTGAAGGAGACTGCCTTTTCAAACCATTGGATATTCTTTCTTGCTTTGTCAAAGATTAATTAGCCATATCATTATAGTTTATTTCTGGATTTTCTATACTATTCTACTGATATTTGTATCCATTTAATGCCAATACTATGCCGTTTTGATTACTACAGCTTTGTAATATAACTTGAAATCTAGCATAGAGATATCTCCAGTTATGTTTTTCTTTTTCCAATATTGCTTTGGCTATTTGAGGTCTTCAGTGGTTCCATATAAATTTAGTGTTGCTTGCTCTAGTTCTGTGAAACATGTCGATGGATTTTAGTAGGCATTGCATTAAATTTGTAGATTGCTTTGGGTCCTATACACAGTTTAACAATAGGTGCTCTTCCAATCTATGAGATGGAATTCTTTCCACGTCTTTGTGTCATCCTCAATTGCTTTCACCAATGTTTTCAGAATACAGGTCTTTCAAAATTTGGCCTCTGTGTTATTTTTTTAACATGTTATTTATTTATTTATTTATTTATTTATTTATTTGAGAGAGAGAGAGAGAGTGTGTGTGTGTGCACAGTAGGCAGAGAGGCAGGTGGAGGGAGGGGAAAGAAGCAGGGCCCCTGCTGAGCAGAGAGCCTTATATGTGGCTCTATCCCAGTACCCTGACATCATGACCCAAGCCAAAGGCAGTCGCTTAACCGACTGAGCCAGCCAGGCGCCCCTTGGCCTCTGTTTTTAAAAAGGGTTTAGTTATCTATTTTGCTTTCACCTCTCCTAACCTGTGAAATGCCCAGTAAAGGCCCAGTTTTAGTTCCCATAACTAAGTGTGACAGGTGAGGAATTCTCTGAAATGTCTGACAGCTAACTGGACAAAAGTTAACCACCATGAATTATCACCTTCCACCTGTCAGAATGGCTAGAATCAAAAACACACACTAAAAAATATTGGTGAGGATGCAGAGACTAAGGAATACTCGTGAGCTGGTGATGAGGATAGAAATTGGGGCAGCCACTGTAAAAAACAAAATGGAGTTTCCTTGAAGAAGTACCAATAGAAATACCACATGATCCAGTAATCCACTACTGGGTACTTACTTACCCCCAAAAAAAGAAAACACTAATTTGAAAAGACATATGTACCCCAATGTTTACTGCAGCATTATTTACAACAGCCAAGATATGAAAGTAACCCATGTCCATCAACAGATGTATAACACACACACACACACACACACACACACACACAGAGCAATATTACTCAGCCATAAAAAAGAATGAAACCTTACCATTTGCAACAATGTGGATTACCTGGAGGGTATTAAGCCAAGTGAAATAAGTCAGAGCAAAATAGACAAATACTGTATGATTTCACTTATATGTAGAATCAAAAAAGCAGAACAAATGAACAAACAACCAAAAAGCAGAACCAGACCCATAAGTACAGAGAATTCTGTATTGCCAGAAGGGAAGTGGGTGGGGGACAGACAAAAATGGGTGAAGGGAAGTGGGAGGTTCAGCATCCCAGGTATAGTAAGTCACAGGGATAAAAGTACAGCATAGGGAATATAGTCAATAGAATTGTAAGAGCAATATGCAGTAACACATGGTAGCTACACTTGTGGTAAGCATGGGGTAACAACATAGACCTGCTGAATCACTATGTTGTACACATGAAACCAACATAACGGTGTGTCAACTATACTTAAATTTTGAAAAGGAACTATCTACAGATGTTAAAGAACAAATTTATATGTTATTACTTGGAATACTATTCCCGAAGAGATTAAAAGATTAAAAATTATAAAATCCAAGTTTCACAAGTCCTGCCTTATTTACGTCCACATAAACTAGCAAGACCTTAAAAATCATCAAGGGCACTCAGATACCCAAGAAGAGAGACTGCTATACAAATAGTCCTGATATCTGTGCCTCTATTTACCCACACACTGCCTAATATTTTCTTTTTGTGAGCTACCACTCCTGGATCACTCCTCTGCAGGGCTCAGTGGCACTCTCCAACGTTTAAGTCTTTAGCCTGCCAAGGCACAGATTCCCAAAACAAGGAAAGGCTCAAATGACCAAGAATAGGAGCCATTTCCTGCTCCTGGGAACCAGCTAAATGGAGTCTGAGTCATCCATGCAGTCATCTCAATGTAGGCACCTTACCAACTACCCAAATGAAGCTCCGTTATTGATCTGACAGCTAGTCCTACCCCACCAAACCCTACACATACATGGGAAGGGCATCAGAGAATTACGAAAAGAGGTGGAGCGATCACAAGACCCTGTGACCTTGGGCCATACATTTACATAGTTCAGAATCTCCATTCCCCCCATTATTTGAAAGGATCTAACCCGCCTTCTGTAAGGTGGGGTAGAAGTCGATGATGTCCCATTCCTATTTGCTGTAAATACTCTTGCCAGTGGTTCAACTGATTTTAATGTTTCTCAACAGAAACTCTGAAGTAGGGCAGCCGGATAGCCCAGCGGTTTAGTGCCACCTTCAGCCCAGGGCATGATCCTGGAGACCCAGGTTTGAGTCCCAAGTCAGGCTCCCTGCATGGAGCCTGCTTCTCCCTCTGCTTGTATCTCTGCCTCTCTCTCTCTCTCTCTCTCTCTCTGTCTCATGAATAAATAAAATCTTTTTTTAAAGGAAAAGAAACCCTGAAGTATGCTAGTTCCTTCAATTAAACCAACAAAAAGAGGGATCCCTGGGTGGCGCAGCGCTTTAGTGTCTGCCTTTGGCCCAGGGTGCGATCCTGGAGACCGGGATCGAATCCCATGTTGGGCTCCCGGTGCATGGAGCCTGCTTCTCCCTCTGCCTGTGTCTCTGCCTCTCTCTCTCTCTCTCTCTCTCTCTCTCTGTGTGTGACTATCATAAATAAATAAAAATTAAAATAAATAAATAAATAAATAAATAAATAAATAAACAAACCAACAAAAAGAAATGCTGCTCAGGACTCTCTTGAACGCTCTATTTTATTTTATTTTATTTTTTTTTGAACGCTCTATTTTAATATGCTTTTATAAACAACAACCAATATCTTGTGTTCTTTCTTTGTGTAATTGACCTTTGTCTACCTTGTCATAAACTCCAATATTCTGTCATCATTTCTAAAACTCTTTTTCCTATTCAACCCAGTGTGGTTCTTCTTGAAACATGCCCTCTCCTGCTAATTCCCGTCTCATGTACAGTAGACCCACTCCCTATCTTTATATTATTAAATCAAAGATGAGAGAAAAGGGAAAAAATCTAAATTTAAATCTCATTTCTGTCAGTTATCAAATTCAAGTAAGTCACTTTAATCCCTTTTCAGTTTCAAATTCTCCACTTCAACAACCACTTGGTAAGGATGTTAAACATGGGTTACAGCATCAGAGAGTATTTTGATTAACACATCTCTAAGATTCTTTAAAACCCTGAAATTCTATCTGCTTTTCATTTTGTCTTTAGAAAAATGGAGAATCCTTAGCTGCAGAAATGATAAAAAGTAATGGAATAAAAGAAACAGCAAGAAAATTGGAGAAGAAAGTTTAAAAAAATCAAGAAAAGAGTATAGAAAGGACATGGAGAAAAGCAAAAAAGTCTACAAAAAAAGAAAAAGCTTCACAGAACTTATCAAGGGTGCCAGCCTAAAGGGAAAATTAGACTGAGAAGTCAGTAAATAGACAACTGTTTAGAAATACCCTCTAAATAGATGATAAATTTAATTAACGTTACATGGTCTATACCTAGATTACATATCCTTCACTTTCAGAAAAATCATTCATCTCAAGGAGAGCAGACGTCACTATATCTAAGAGCTTGCCTGATTAGGGCTTGCTTATGTAAAAGCTATGGTACTGTGGCCATAGGTAACTGAGATCCACTCCAAAATCTTTGACAGTAAAAACAAGAAACTAGTTACCACTGCAATAATTACCTCTAGCTATCACTAGTTGTGTCAAATATATTAGGAAAATGCTTGGACTTGCCTGGTTCTTAAGAAAACTCCAAATCAGAGTTAACATGTAATGAAATTTGACAATCTGGGATGATCTAAGATCTGTATCTTAATTCCAGTGCTGCTGAGGGGCAAAACATGTATGTGGGAGCCACGCAGGCTAACATTCAAATCATGGGTCTGCTACTCATTAACTATGGAATCCTGGGTCAGTTTATCCATCTCCCTGAACTACAGCTGACTAGTTAATAAAAAGTAGGCTATAACAGCACAGCTCCTTGGTGAAACTATTGCAATGACTAATAAGTAATAAGTAAGACGTATTAAGCACATAATACAGTGTCTAGCCCAGAAGACAACACTCAACAAATCCTTTCCTCTCCACTTCCTTGGTTAACACATCATTTTAAAAAAATCCATAAAAGTCCTACCTGCTTAAAGAGACTTCTTCAGACTTCTTAGCCACTAGTAAAGAAAGCAGGAAAATACATTTTAAGTCAACAATAGAAAAATACAGAATATTAAAACTGTAAGACAGATGATGACTTGTTCAAAAGTATTCCTTTGGGACCACACCTGGAAACCACACTACAGTGGATATTAATTGTACTATTGGTAGGCAGTTAATGCATTAAGAAATCTCATTTTCTCCTCTATATTTACCAATGCAAGAAAGAATTCTAGTTATCAGGATGTGGTACATACAAGTGGATGTTTCTAATGACCATTATTGTAACCAAACCAAACCCTATGAGACGGACAGGAAATGGTATCATTAGCAGAATCATTATCATAAAGTGACAATGGCAAACTTAAATAGCATGATTTTCCTGGACTTCCACTACTAGGAGCAGTTAAAACAGACTATACATATTTAGCTGGAACACAACGGAACCTCTCCAGCTCCTCAGTAGAGACTGCTAAGTTCAGGATGAAATGCCTCATCACAAAGTTCGGCTCGGCTCTGGTCACAATCTTGGGGTCCTGGGTGGAGACCCTCAGGGAGTCTGCTTTTCTCTCTCCCTCTGTCCTTCCACCTCGCTTGTGCTATCTTTCAAATAAATAAATAAACTCTTCTCAAAACCTTTTCTAGAGAAAGACATAAGGCCTAGAAAAAGAACATTTTATTTTTTTTATTTTTTTAAAATATTTTTTTCTTTATTTATTTATGATAGTCACACAGAGAGAGAGAGAGAGGCAGAGACATAGGCAGAGGGAGAAGCAGGCTCCATGCACCGGGAGCCCGACGTGGGATTCGATCCCGGGTCTCCAGGATCGCGCCCTGGGCCAAAGGCAGGCGCCAAACCGCTGCGCCACCCAGGGATCCCAAGAACAACATTTTAAATGGAATGAATTGAGCCTCCTGACTTGTTCAGTAGAGAGGGCTGAAAATTTCAAAATGGACTGATACTTGGCTAAGGAAATAAAAGCTTCCTTTGTCTTCCAGTATCTTTAACTTGGTATTCTTCAATCTATCCTCCACACGAGACGCCTGCAAACTATGGCCACAGGCCAAATCCAACCTGCCATCTGGTTCTGTAAATAAAGTTGTAATGGAGCACAGTCACATCTATTTCAATACATATTGCTATGGCTACTTTCACACGACAATGGCAGAGTGTGAGACCCCAGGGCCTAAAATATTCACTATCTGGCCCTTTTAAGAAAAGCCTGGTGATCCCCATTTTATGCCATAACCAAAGGGCCCTAATTCAAATCTAATCTGATTACTCTTCTATTTCAAATTCTCCTATCAATCCCTGCTGGCTCCCTCCCCAACAGCCATTCCATATTCTTCATTCTTGCTGGAGAACCACAGCTTTATTTGGATAGTTAGTGTCCCAATACACAAAGAATGTGGTCTCGCCCCAGCTGCAAAAGGAGAAAGGATTATTCTAAGCTAATCACAGTACCTGACTTACCAGTGACTGGTTTAGGAACAAGCAAGTCATGTTACCTAGCCTATAAAATGTTAGGGGAAGTTTACTGCAAGCTGCTGAGTTTTCTTCCTATATAAAAGAAACACAAAGACAAACACAGTTCTTCTGGTCATGGATATTGTCATGTGAAAATATGCCTGAAGCTGTTGCTAATTAGCCAAGCAGGAAAAGAGACAGGGACTCCTGGGTGACTCAGCGGTTGAGTGTCTGCCTTTGGCTGAGGCCCTGATCCCCGACTTCCCCGATCAAGTCCCATGTTGGGCTCCCTGCCTGGAGCCTGCTTCTCCCTCTGCCTATATCTCTGCCTCTCTCTCTCTCTGTCTCTCATGAATAAATAAATTAAAATCTTAAAAAAAAAACACAACACAAAGACAGCTCTATTCTATTATGAGCACCTTGAAAGACCAAAACTCTCTTCCATCTTTGCTTCCTATAACTTGCAAAACCAAAGCCAACCTAAAGAATTTCTGTGATAGAGATCCACTAAGTCAAAGGTTTCTTCCTACATTTCAGACCATGCAACACACTAGGTGCCACCTCTGGGGAGCAACGGTAACATCTTTGTGACTGCGAACATTTTTGTGCTTTTATTATAATTTGTTGAGCCCAAGTTGCCCTTTTTGAATATTTATTATGATCATCTTTTGACTAATAACAGAGTATCTTATTTCCAAAAAACTACAGTATTATGCAACAAACAGGAGAGAACATTGTTCTAATGAAGTCAACATATCACATTCTGACTTAAGAGAAGTGAAGTCACTAATAGTGAGATTGTGTTGATGCAACAGCATCTAAAATAACCTGTGCTCCTCAACAGGCTTCCGTAGGATAGGTCATCACCTAAAAAATCAAGCAATCTCATTGGTCTTTCTGCACACTAGCTAAGTTTTGCAGTTCTTATTGTTTGCCATTTGTGTAAAGGACCAGCAAGGTACTGCAGAGTTCCAGTTTTAAGGATAATGAGACAAATCACGCTATAATAATATTTACTAAATGAAATCCACTTGTAAAAGTCAAAATACCATTTGTATAACCAGTAATTTTTATAACATGTTTATAGAGGAAACATAAAACATACTAACTTGAAAATCTTTTTTCCTTATTTACACAAAGCTATCCCATAGGATTTTAAGTCTCATAACTAATGAGGGCACCTGGATGGCTCACTGGTTGAGGTTGTGATCCCAGGTTCTGGGATTGAGTCCTACATCAGGCATCCGTATGGAGCCTGCTTCTCCCTCTGCCTCTCTCTTTGCCTCTCTCTGTGTGTCTCTGAGGAATAAAGAAATAAATTCTAAAAAATACTAAGATAACGAATTTATTTTCAGACAATACTGCCTCATATTTTAAATTACCAAAAAGAACTTCTCAAATTCTGAATCCTAGACTATTAAGAAAGAAACTAAGAAACCAAACACCCATGCAATTTACACATCCGATTTGTTTTGTTTTGTTTTCATTGCTTTTTCATGATCAAAACTGCCTTACTCTGACTTCATCTATGTTAGGACCACCATAAGTAATTCACTCTAAAAAATCATACCTAGATCATGATTCTGTGAAGAATTTTCAGGTTTCATTTCTTCTTCATGTTCAGAAATTAGTTGGTCACTGCTACGTATAAGAAAGAGTGATAAACAATGAGACTTTTTTAATACTGATATGAAAAATATTTACCAGATATATCAAATTCTTAAGATTTTTCAAAGAATATCAGGGTTAACATCAAAACTTAAATTACCCGAATAGGTACTTCAAATTTGTTAGTTCTAAAAACTTTTATCAAGTATGTAATTATAATTAAAGGAGAAACAAAAGTAAGGTGAACCAGTCATGAGTTGAAGGCATTTTGCTCAGTAAACTAAGAGTTAGCCTGCCATAATGGAAAGTGTCTCAAATCCCAAAGTCCCAGCTCTAAAACCAGCAGCTTTTTGTTCTTAGACCAGCCACTTCTCTTCCACTCAAAGTCTTTCTCTATAAAACAGGAATCTTACCATCTTATATTACAAGGCTGTTAGGAGGATTTAATGAGGTATTATACCCAAAACGTGGTCTCTCAGGCAAGGTGATGCCCACAACTCTGGGAAGGGCAATATGAGACCTTCCATGACCTAATAAAAAAGGTATTCCACAGGAGTTAAAGCAAGCTTGGGGGGCAGCCCGGGTGGCTCAGTGGTTTAGCATGGCCTTCAGCCCAGGGCATGATCCTGGAGATCCAGGATCGAGTCCCATGTCGGGCTCCCTGCATGGAGCCTGCTTCTCCCTCTGCCTGTGTCTCTGCCTCTCTCTCCTCTCTGTGTATTCTCATGAATAAATAAAAATAAAATCTTAAAAAAATTAAAAAAATAAAGCAGGCTTCGGGTACAGATGTAGGAACAAAGGGGAAGGAAAGTCCAGTCTCTTCTTGTAGTATTATTTGAACTCCTTTAATAGTTTAGAATGGTCCTAACTAAAGTCTGCTAGCAGAAAAGACAAACAAAATCCTCGAAGGTTAATTCATCATGAAGGTCTGGGCTAATATATGGTTTCCACGTAAGGTTTTTGAGTGTGAAGGGAAGGGTGTATGGGGCTAAAGCCAGAAGGCCCAGCTGCCAGAACAGCATGCCGGTGGCTTTGGAATAGCAGCTGAGCATATAAGCATATGTAATAAACAAAAAAGGGTTGTAAGTTTGAATTCTAAGTGTGGATCACCATGAGGACTGACGAATGAGGATCAGCAAGGGCATCCTATGAGCAAAAGTCAATCATGACTGGACTGCAGAACCAGTTTCAACAGCAATGTTGCAGGAACAGAATCAAAGGAAACCACAGAATGATGAGCATGTCCTTTTTTCCATCCAAAAGGCTTATGAAAGAGGACTGTCTCTCTGGTCTTAGGGAAACCCTTAGGTTCTCGGGAAATTCAAGGGGGAAAGTATAGGCGATAACCCACAAGGAAAAGTATAAAGTTTTCTATGAAACTGAACATCTTAGGACACAATAGTTAGTCAAAACAGACGTTGAGGTGGGTAGTTCAGTCAGTTAACCATCTGCCTTTGGTTCAGGTATGGCCTCAAGGATCCAGCCCTGTGTTGGGCTCCCAGCTCAGCAGAGTGTCGGCTTCTCCCTCTCCCTCCACCCCTCCGCCTCACTTGTGCTTGCTCTCATTAATAAATAAGTAAATAAATAAATAAATAAATAAATAAATAAATAAATAAAATCTTTTTAAGAAGCACCCAGGTATAACATTATGTGAACCCCATGCAGAAGGGTTATAGTTGGAATGAAACAGATACAGTGAGGATCCCTAAGGATAAAGGTCTCAAGAGTCCTGACATAAAGAACCCTGCACCCATTGCTACTTCTAACTAGTCTAGCCTTTTGCTTGGTTTCTGGGTGATGATAGGCTCTAACTCACTGCCACCCCAAAGTGCTGAATCAAATTATACCTTCTCAGCTGTTACCTAGGAAGTAACACTATTTTACTATATTTTAAACCTCAGTTGAGAAATATCTAGCATGTTTTAAGTTATTTTCATTTTTGAAAAAAGATTTTACTTATTTATTCATGAGAGACACACACATACACAGAGAGAGAGAGAGAGAGAGAGAGGAGGCAGAGACATCAGCAGAGGGAGAACCAGACTCCTCACAGGGAGCCAGACGTGGGACTCGATCCCCAGGCCCCGGGATCATGCCCTGTGCCCACGGCAGACACTCAACCGCTGAGCCGCCCAGGTATCCTAGTAATAACTAGCATTTTAATGTAAACTTACATATTAATACTATTAATAATAGCATATTCTTCTGCAGTCCATCCATATACATCTTAGGAAAACCTTCCTAAAGAGAAGACTGACTATATTTCATGGTTCATCTTTTACAGCATATTTTACAGCAAGCATAAGGGCTATTCTAAAATAACAGAGAGATAACTTCATCCTTAAGAACTCAGAGTATTTAAGCACCTAATCTGATATACTTCATCAGGGTAATATCTCACATGTTGCTACAGAATTGACCACTAACATGTCCAAGTGTTCATTTTTGTAAATTAACCCCACGGCTAAAATGAAGGGACAAAAAAGAAGTCTCTGGTTCCACTTGGGTATCATAGTAGAAGTTGCTAATTTAAAACCCTCTGATGAACAAGAAACTATGCCGAGGTCACTGATCTGAATAGGTGAAGGGTTTTTTAAAAAAAATTCCCCATTTTGTGACATCTGGGTGGCTCAGCGGTTGAGTGTCTGCCTTTGGCTCAGGGCGTGATCCTGGAGTTCCGGATCCTGCTTCTCCCTCTGCCAGTGTCTCTGCCTCTCTTTGTGTGTCTCTCATGAATAAATAAATAAAATCATTTTAAAAATCCCCATTTCTTCCTTAAACTGGTACAGTGTACCTCCAAACCACCTGGAGGCCAGGTCGGTATAAAAGCTATCTGTAGGCTTAAAACAGTAATATTCACACTAATGATAAGAAAACAGTCATAGTTGCAGTTAGTGATGTTAAGTTAAACATGTGGTAGGCACTAAATCACATGATTATATATATATATATAATTATTTACACACAACCACCCTTGAAGGATATATTATTATCCTCCTTTTCATATCAGGATATGTATCTGGTGATGGTAAGTAATGTTTCCAAGGTCACATACCCAGCAAGGAGGCAAGCTAACAATTAAACCTAGTCTTCTGTGAATCTAAAGTCCATCTCTTTTCTCTTTATCACTCACCTATGATTTATCCTCATTAAAGGAAGAGTCTATTCACCTAAGGTTCTCTTTCATCCTTCAATCCATTCCAATTAAAAATGAAAATGATAAAACATACTGGACATGAAAAAGTATAAAAACTGATGAACCCAGAGTATCTGCTAATGGTAACCACTTCGGGATCATCTAACAACATCAGTATTCTTCAACAAAAAGTAATAAAGCAAAGTGTCATCCAAAAAAACAAAACAACTCCTACTTATGCTTATTGTATATCTTTTAAAGTATGAAATAGAATCTTAAAAAATATTAATAAAAGAGTTCAGATATCCAGAATTGTGTCATAAAGTAAACTACAAGTAGGGAGTCCCCATTATAAAACTAATAATATTAATATGAAACCCTTTTAATATAAAATCCGATGGCAAAAAAACTATTGCAAATGACATCAATCAATATTACAAAGAAATATGAATTCTGCTATACACTGTTCATGTTGGCCTGTCAGAAAAATTGCTTTCTACCTAAGAGATGACATCCTGACATTTTTCACTATATGACTATAACTTAATCATCTTAAGATAAAATTTATGACATGAGAAATTGTTACCACTCAAGACAAAATAGTAAGGTTTAAAAAACAAAACAAAAAAATACTCTACCTTTTAACCGTATCCCCTGAAAGTAGACGTGCTCCTTTTCCTACTAAAAATTTTACCATTTGCTCTTTGTTTTCATTTAGAGCAACTAAAACTGGTGTGAGGCCATCCTGTAAAAGTGAAAAAACAACTTATAATTTATAAAATTACATATTTGCATGCTAAATTTTAAAATTTCTATACATTCTGCTAAACTTAAAACATATACTGTAGAAAGTAAAATAAAATTAGCCCCTTCCTTCTCACCACTCTGTTTTCACCACCTGCTCCTTCTTTTTAAAAGACTGCTTTCTCAGGGAGCCTGGGTGGCTCAGTTGGTCAAGCATCTGCCTTCAGCTCATGAGCTCAGGTCATGATCCCAGGGTCTCAGGATGGAGCCCTACCTTGGGCTCCCTCTGCAGCAAGGAGTCAGCTTCTCCCTCTCCCTCTGCCCCTCCCCTCCACTCGTGCTCTCTCTCCTGCTTGTTTGCTCTCTGTCTCTCTCAAAAACATAAAATCCTTTTAAAAAGTAAAATTAAAAAAAAATAGACCTCCACTACCTCTTCATAGATTACCTGAAGTCATTCTACAAACTCGCTTCAAACATTGCCTGGCTCCAAGAATCTTTGCTTCTCTCACATAATATACCATGGTACACTCTATTCCACACCATCTAAACCAAGAGCTTCTCGAAGGCAGGGGTGATTTTTTTAATCTCTGTATCTCCACTCTCTAAAACATAGTAGTGAATATTTAAAATATTGTTATTGATTTTAATGGATATCTCTGGAATAGTGTTTTTTCAATTATATTCCAAAGAATACATAATTTGCAAGAAGGAAGACACTGTGCCCCAAAAGAAAGATTCAATGATCATCTATGTTTGTGAAATACTGAAAACTGCACTATACATGTAGCACAAATGAACTCCATTTACATTTGCTCATCCCCATTTGACAATTCCTTTTTTTTTTTTTTGTAGCAAACATTAATACTTGAGAAATAAGAGTTCTCAGGGATATAGCTTTAAGAACTTTCCAATAAAGGCGAGGGTTTTCTCCAGGTTGTACAAACTTGCTTGATTCTCTTCTATCAATGGTATGGGATCCCAGATGTCAACACAAAACACTGAGTCACTAAGGAGTCACTAAGGAGATGGACTCTGAATGAAAAGAGCTAGGTTTCAGGGTAGCTGGGTTGCGTAGCCAGTTGAGTGACCCTTGGTTTTGTCTCAGGGTGGTGGGATCCAGCCCCACCTTGGATTCTGGGCTCCCCTGGCACTCAGCACCAAGTCTGTTTAAGATACTCTCTCCCTCTTCCCCTCACCCAACCCCCCAAGACTGTGCATGTACAAGCTGTCTCTCTAAAATACGTAAATAAAGCTTAGTAGAAATCAAAAATAGAAAAAGAATAAATAAATAAATAAAAGAAATAAGCTTCAACTGAACATTGAATGCTTAATACTAAGTAGTTCGTTGTTGGGAAACCTGAGTGGCTTAGAGGTTGAGCTCCTGCCCTCAGCCCAGGGTGTGTTCCTGGAGTCCCAGGTTCAAGTCCCACATCTGGCTCCCGGCATGGAGCTTGCTTCTCTCTCTGCCTGTGTCTCTGCCTCTCTCTCAGTGTCTTTCATGAATAAATCAATAAAATATTTTTTAAAAAAATAAATAGTCCTTGGTCAAGGAGGGCACAAATGATGAGATGAGCGCTGGGTGTTATACTTTATTGTGGCAAACTGAATTAAAATAAAATTATAAATAAATAAATAAATAAATAAATAAATAAATAAATAAATATCCTTGGACTTACTCCTATTATACAATGATAAAGCTTTATCTTAACTGTTAGAAAGCTCAGTATGAGATTTTTCTCATTTTTATCTTTTTGATTAAATTCAATTAAATAACATATAGTGTATTATTAGTTTCAGAGGTAAAAGGTTGTGATTCAGCAGTCTTATGTAACACCCAGTGCTCATTCCATCATGTGCCCTCTGTAATGTCCATCACCCAGTTACCCCAAACACCCATACCAACCACTCCAAGGACACTCAGGTTGGTTCTTATGATTAAGAGTCTCTTATGGTGTGTCTCCCTCACTCTGTCTTGTTTTACTTTTTCTTCTCTTCCCCTCTGATACTCTGTTTTGTTTCTAACATCTACATAATGAATATGACCATATGATAACTGTCTTCCTCTGACTGACATAGGATATTATGCTACGTGAAATAAGTATGAGATTTGGTCTCAATTATATTAATTCTGGGACCCGTAAGGCATATCCACTTCTAAAAATCCTCTTAGTATTCCAGTTTCTACTGTGATTACTATTTATAATTATTTTGTATTTTAGGCAAAGTGTAAATCAGAAATAAAAATATAACAGCTTATCAATAAAAATAGGAATACTGGAGGAGCACTGTGTTTTTATAGATTGGTAAAATGAATTTAAATGAAAAATCTTAATAACAAAAAAATTCTAATACTGGCTTACATAGATTATTTTTAGCACAATCAATAATACTAAATAATTTAATATTCTCTGCAATATGCATAATATATCCAAATAAAATGGATTAACCTCATAGGACTGCAGATATTCCAAAAGGAACACGAATACAGTACATTTAAAGAAAAAATGGTTTTCAAAAAAAAAAAACAACTTTTAAATTTTAACTTGGAAAATTCATCCTGAGGTACCGGGTGACTCAGTGGTTTAGCATGGTGACCCGGGATCCTGGGATCGAGCCCACATCAGGGTCCCCATAGAGAACCTGCTTCCCCCTGTGCCTAGCTCTCTGCCTCTCTCTGTGTGTCTCTCATCAATTACTGAATAAAGTAATGAAAAAAATAAGGAGACAAAGAAACAGAAAATTCAATCCCAATCCTAAGAAATTAACATAAAATATAAAATATATATTATAAATTAATATGGAGTGTCTTGAAATCTTGAAATCTTTGTCAACATATACCATAAAACAGTAATTGTAAACTCAATGGTTATGGAGGCAAAGCAGGTGACACGAGTCAGTGAAGAACCTAGGCGGGGACACGAGCAAACTGGAGACACACGCCTCCTATAAAGGGACAGCCTCTGCACAGCATACCAAACAGCAGCATGGGCTCAAGGTACCAGAAGTGATCTGTAAGAAAAGCTCAAAATCCAGAGTTCTACATGCGTGCCATAATTTTAAATGTTAGCTCAACTGACAGTGGAAACTAAATACATCCGGGGGCCACATTTAGTCTATAGCCTACTTGTGTTTTTCTATTTGCTGTGACTGTTTCCAATGGCCGTGCATAAAACAAATACTTGGACATCAAACCTTTCCTAAAGCATCAGGATCACGTTTTACCAACAAATTAGGCCCCACCTTCTAAGGAAAATTGCTGTGAAGACTCATTAACACCTACTGTCAGAATTTTCCAATGCTTGTTTCAACTACAATCTATTTGTATTTACTTCCCTCACATTGCTAACCGAACAGACAGGAGTTCAGAGGAATGCTGAAGCAAAGTTATTAAAACAATTACCATCTGTATTGTCACTAACTACATGCTGAATGTTTAACACAGTAGTGATTATGCACTATGCCAGGGCCCTATGAATTTGAAAGACATCCTAAGATAGTCTATCGCACAGCTTCAACTAAAAAAGAAGGTTCACGGATTTCTACTGCTGCAATTGGGAAAACCCTGCTTGTAATAATCAGAATGGTAGCAAAACACGTAAAATCTTTAAAGGGTCAGACTCTACTTATTAAAAGACTACTCATAAAGACTTCCCATCTGGGTGCCGGTGAATGACTGATAGCTGGAAGAAAAGGTAATTATTTTTCAAGCCAACAGAGATGACCAATAATTTTCATCTGTAATTCTCAAAGAGATACAGAGAGATGAAAGGCTAATGTTGGAGAGAGTGGAAGGAAGTAGCCAGTATCCAACTTCAGTTAAATCTTCCAGAGATTTAATATTTTTACATCTCTAAATTTGTATATGTATACCTACCCATTCAGTAGTTCTTAGCCAAGAGTTGTATCAGAATCTCAAAACCCTATTTCCAAATTTCTGCGTACACACGTTATTGGATTCACTCCGTCGAAATCTTCACGGGACAGTTTAGGCTTGTAAATTCTTTTAAAGTTCCCTAGTTGACTGTGATTCACCAGCACAAGTCTAGCTGAGAACTAGTACAGTACACAACCATGCCAGTCTCCTCTTTCACCTATGTGGCCAATTCTCCCTATCACTTGAGTATTCAGCCAAAAACAGAAATGAGTCACTTATCAAACCTGCATTCAATTTCCATGGCTAGAGGTAGAACAAGGACTAGTAAACTCAAAATGCAACTTGATTCCATTATTTACACACTCCTTACGTCCTTCCCATCAAGACATTCTAGATTTGCAAGAAGAGTTTAGACTCGTATCTAAGTGGCTATAGCTGCAAAATACTATACTGTGTTCTTTCCTCTTCTTGTCCACTTTTTTTTTAAGATTTTTATTGATTTATTCATGAGAGATGAGAGAGAGAGAGAGAGAGACAGGCAGAGACACAGGCAGAGGGAGAAGCAGGCTCCTCCATTCAAGGAGTGCCATGTGGGACTCGATTCGGGAGACCATGGGATCATGCCCTGAGCCGAAGGCATATGCTCAATCACTGAGTCACACAGGCGTCCCTTTTCGTGCCCATTCAACCACCAGTTTACTGCCAATCTGATGTCCTTAGAGTCCTCCTAGAATTGATCTCTATATAAATTTACAACACACTCACTGGTTCGTAAGTAAGAATTACTATCCCTGAAAATTGAAGACTCCTTACCTAAACATAAACACTGAAGAAAAACAAACACAATCCAAAAACCTTGTCTTGATATTTCCCCTCACTTGCCAAATGTCTAAATCACTCTGCATGTTCCTGACTGCTTTCTCCTTTGCCCCTCTTTTGTCCCTCTTAAGTCAAGGCTGATAAAAGACAAACTCTGACCGTGTTAATCAATCACTTTTTGATCAAATAGGAACTTCTCAACAGCAGCAAGATTTGATATTGTAAAATACACTTGTTTTGTGTTTTAAGTCAAAGCCTATTTCCAAGGCAAATTTTGCTTTCCTCTGTTGTTTGACACTAAATAAGAAAACAAACTGGGTGAGAAAACATTTTTGAAAATAAAGTTTCAGAACACATTCTGTGTTCTCAAAAATATTTGCCATAAATACATAAAAGAAACCTGTATTCTCTAATGCTTCTTTAGAGGTATCATTATTTAGGGGCAACTGAGTGGCTTAGTCCGTTGAGCATCTGACTCTTGGTCTTAACTCAGGTGATGATCAGAGTTATAAGATCCAGCGCTGCGCCAGGCTCAGCACAAAGTCTACTTCAGATTCTTACTCTCTTTCTTTTCCCTCTGCCCCCACAACATCCCCTGCTTGTAGATGCTCGCTCACTTCCTCAAAAATAAATAAAATCTCACGGCTGAGTAATACTCCATTGCGGACATATACCACAGATTACTCAACAATTAGAAACAAAAATACCCACCATCTGCTTCAACATGGATGCAACTGGAGGGTATTATGCTGAGTGAAGTAAGGCAATCGGAGAAGGACAAACATTATATGGTCTCATTCATATGGGGAATAGAAAAGAGTGAAAGGGAATAAAGGGGAAAGCAGAGAAAATGAGTGGGAAATATCAGTGAGGGGGACAGAACATGAGAGTCTCCTAACTCTGGGAACCAAACAAGGGATGGTGGAAAGGGAGGTGGGTGGGGGGTTGGGGTGACTGGGTGACGGGCACCAAGGGGGGGGCACTTGACGGGATGAGCACTGGGTGCTGTGCTCTTTGTTGGCAAACTGAACTCCAACTAAAAAAATTTTGAAAAAGAAAAAACTAAAAGATAAAATAAGTACATAAACCCCAGAGTGTGAGGTGAAAAAATAAATAAATAAAAAAGCTTAATTAAAAAAAGGAAGGCAGGAAGGAAGAAGTATTATGGTAAGCCTGGGGGGCTCAGTGGGTCAAGCATCTCTCTCTGGTTATGGTCACGATCCCACTCCTGACATCAAGCCCCGTGCATCAGGCTACCTGGCTCAGTGGGAAGGCCTTTTCTTTCCCTACCTCTGCCTTTCCTCCCTACTCTTGTTTGCTCTCTCTCATGTAAATACAATCTTCAAAAATAAAAAGTGTTGTTATTTAAAGCAAAAGCTTAGACAGTTATTTCAAAATATTTTCATCCAGGAAATGTTTGAGCTTCCGAATATGAAAAATCGACCCTATCTATGGCACACAACAGTGTTTCTGTAAGGGCAGCGACTGAAGGTAATGCATGTCAAAGAAAACACAGGGAGACTGGCAAGTGTGGTCATCACCAGCTCCCCATGCACACCTACCACCCCACTGAGGAAATACATAGGCTGAGCAGGAGCTACTCTCCGGAATGGGAGGCCTCACCGTGGTACATGGCTGGCAGAGTGGCTACCAGCACAAGCAGACACCACCTGTAGGATGTCATGACCTGATCCCCCTGCTCTCATCTTCTGAACCTTAGGGCCTAGAGTGCCCAAGGCCTATTACAACCTGCTGCTTTCTCCTCCCATTTACATTCACCCAAGCTACTCCTCTGGGTCACGGTCTCCTACTCATCCCCAGAAGCATCCATTTCCTAAGCCCCTGCACACCTTTCGGCCTCCATCATCACCACACTCCCCTCTAGGCCTTCAATCCTTTGTGGGCTCTGAGGGCACCATCTACTCCCAGGCACAAAGGGGAAGATTTTCTTTCTGGGGTGGAAGGGTGGCTAGCAGACAGAATGTGGTCTTTCTATATGCATTACTTTTCTTTTTCACTCACTCTGCTTTGGTTTTGGAGTTGTTTCCATGATGACAGGACCTACTGTATAAAATTCAGTGTCGATGTCTTCATATATATATGTACCTATGTACATATATATGTACATATATATATAAACCTTTTGCAGCTATCTATAAATAAATAAATAAATAAGTATATATATATATATAATGTCAAGTACGTTGTAAAAAAAAAAAGTTGACTTGTACCGTGTTTTTGGCCTCTATATTTGCGTTTTGTAAAAGCAGCTTCTCTGCTATTGAGACAATCCCTTCGTGGGCTGCATAATGGAGAGCTGTGTTGCCCTTGTTGTCTTTCACTTTAGGATCAGCACCGTGTTCCAGGAGAATAGTTACACATGCCTCTTCTTGGCATTGTATAGCCTGTGAGCATTACAACAAGAAACAGAATGTAAATTCTGGGAATTGAAAGGAAACATGCCACAAGTTTCACCAATGAGTTATGTTTAAATGCAACAAATGTTCATTCCAAGGACTTCAATCCAATCCACCTCAGGCAGACATAACTGTGACCACCCACCTTCACGAGAGCTGTCCTGTCTTCGCCATCACAGAGGTTAAGCTGGCAGTGCCGATCTACCAGGAGCTTCACCATATCTTCACGGCCAATGGCACAGGCCAAGTGGAGAGCAGTTCTGTGAGTGTGAAAGGACTTGTCAAGAAATTACAGTGTACCTTTTCAAAAATTGCAAATCAATTCATAGAATTGTAAATGTTAAATACTACATTATTCTCATGACTCCAAAACAAAGAATTAGTTTACTTTAGAAGAAAGTACAATATTTTTTAGTGATTTTTCACCGCTCTATTAAAAGAGCAGCCTATCTGATTAGGAAGAGCATGACCTCAAGAGGCAGCTCAACCTGGGTTTGATTCCCACTTTAACTCTGTCGCTTCACAGTGACCACTTAGCCTTATCGCAATTTCCTTATCCACAAAATGGGCATAAAAATAGTTATCTCAGGTCACCTGTCTGGCTCACTCTGAAGAGCATGTCACTCGATCTCGGGAGCCAGGGGTTCGAGACCCCTGTTGGTTATAGAGGTCACAAAACAATAGTAATAATAAATAAAATAAAAGGTACTTATCTCATAGGACCTCTTGTCGTGATCCTTAAATGAGGATCCATGCAAAGTGTTTAGATACTAGTTCCTACCACAAATATTATTAAAGCTATTACTACAACTTACGAAGACTCACTACAATTAGGTAAAATGATCCAATTATGCCTACTTTGCAGCTACGTTTAAGGATGAGCAAGAATACTCTATTTCAATGATTCCAAGATGCTCATTTTGTCACCTTTTAATATCTCTGACATCGGAATCCAATTTCTAATTCAAAATGTCTTAAAACTATAACTGGCATGATTTCTAAAAATTTCTTCTTGGTACATAAATAGTGGGGCATCATACAATCTACAGTGTGCCTGAAGTGAAAGAATGACATATACAACAGGTCTGTTGCACTTCTAGTCCTATGCTTGGAATTACATTGTTCAAGAACTAAAATAATTTTCAGTAGGTGAAAGCACATGACGGGTAAAAGAGACCACAATAGCAAAAGAATATTTTTAAGTAATTCTTAGTTTGCTTTTCAAGGAAGTTTGAGCCAAAGGAAACTCAGATTTCAAAGAAACAGGCACAGCTCATTTTATCTTTTTTGGAGGGGGGTATGTGGGGAAGCTCATTTTATTAAGCATTTCAATTAATAGAAAAATGTTTAGAATCATAGAAATCAAGTATTTCCAAGTACCAATATTAGTATTTAGTATTATTGCAATGTCAAAAGGGCAGGTAAAGGTAATCTTTTACAATTTCTGATCTTCAGAAATGTTTTCCTTTGACAGGAAGTTCCAAGGAAAAGCTTCAGGTGAGATTAAGTCCTAATACTTCCATTTAAAATTTCTCACCTTAGGGGCACCCGGGTGGCTCAGTTGATTGAGTGTCCAACTTTTGGTTTTGGCTCAGGATGATCTCAAGGTCGTAAGACGGAACCCCACATTAGGCTCCATGCTCAGGGTGGAGTTTGCTTGGGTTCCTCTCTCTCCCCCTGTCCCTCCCCTTTCCCATGACCCTCTCTCTCCCTTTAAAATAAATACGTCTTTTAACTTTTACAAAATAAAATAAAATCTCTCATCTTAGGAGTGCCTGGCTGGCTCAGTCAGTAGACCATGTGTCCTAAAACGTCAAGCCCCACGTTGGGTGGAGAGATTACACTTAACAATGAAAGCTTTAAAACCGGGATCCCTGGATGGCACAGCAGTTGGGCGCCTGCCTCTGGCCCAGGGCGCGATCCCGGAGACCCGGGATCGAGTCCCACATCGGGCTCCCGGTGCATGGAGCCTGCTTCTCCCTCTGCCTGTGTCTCTGCCTCTCTCTCTCTCTCTGTGACTATCATAAATAAATAAATAACTAAAAAGAAAAGAAAGCTTTGAAACCTAAATACATAAAATTTCTCATCTCGTTCATACTGGGCAACATGAAATCTTTTTAAGATTGAAAAGATCCTGAGTAGACTATGTCTGCTACGTAACCGGTGTTCAGGTTCTGTTTGAGAAATAAATGGACTGAAGAATAAATACATTTGGAGAGTTCAATAGTTTTTAAAGATTTATCTATTTCTTTGAGAAAGAGAGAATACATGAGTGCGGTGAAGGGCAGAGGGAGAGGGAAACAATCTCAAGCAGCCTCCCCATTGAACATTGAGCCTGACGGGGGGCTCAACCCCACAATCCTAAGAGCATGACCAGAGCCAATATCAAGAGTCTGATGCTCAACAAACAGCCACCAAGGCACCAGTTATATTTGCTACTTTTTTTCAGAAGAGGGAAACAACAAAAGTTCTATAAGCTATCACGGTATCATTTGTATTTTTTATTTTCATGAGGATTTAACTAAAATAAAATTTTATTGTTATTTACTTATTGCTTGTTATAAAGCTGCACATAACAAAATCATATGTATATATTTAACGTATGCATAATAAAATCTACAATACAGATAAAAATATTCCCCTGAGTTCTGAAGAGGCTAAAGGTTGTCAGAAAATACCAATCCTCGCCCATCAATTTTTTTTTTTTAATAGAAAGAGGGGCACCTGGGTAACTCAGTCAGTTAGGCATCTGCCTTTGGCTCAAGTCATGAACCTCGGGGTCCTGGGATCGAGTCCTACATCATCAGGCTCCCTGCTCCACGGGGTTTCTGCTTGTCCCCCTGCCCCTCCCTGCTGCTCATGTGCCTGATTTCTCCCTCTCAAATGAATCAATGAAACCTCTTAAAAGTAAATAAATAGAAATTCTTTTTGCCTACACAAGATTCATATTCTTGCTGTTCTCCTGGATTACTTCATTGATAATAAAACTTTGTTGGAATTTTTATATACCTTTTCCTGTAGAAATCAGACTTTTTTTTTAAGAAACAAGAAAAATTCACTTACAATCCAAATGTTTCAAGATAACTAATTTTATATTTTTCACATCTTTTTGGCCAACACAAAACCATTGTCTGCTTATGTGTTTGTATCATCAAACCATTTTTCCCCTCATTTAATGATCCACTAAAGTACAGCTTTGCATGTTAATGTGTATCAATTATCTCTGCCACATTCAGTGGTCACATAGTAGTCCAGCCTATGGATACACTGCCACTTATTTATAAAGGCCATTAAATGAGTTCTTAATATACCGCTATTGTAAATAGTGCTGAGAAAAGCATATAGTATATTGTTTATCTTTAATTATTTACTAAAGATATTTTAAATTAATAAAATTCATGGGTAAAAGGAATACATATTTTTCAATTGGGACTTAACCACCGAACTATCTGAAAAGTCAAAAACAACTTTAACCAGGAGTATGAGTACCATCATTCCTTATCTTCACAAAGCCTGCAGATGGAAAATGGGATTTTACTCCTTTTTTATTTTAGATTTTTTTTTTTTGACACAGAGAGAGCACCAGCAGAGGGGAGGGGCTGAAGGAGAAGCAGATTCCCCACTGAGCAGGGAGCCTCACCAGGGGCTGAATCCCAGGACCCAGAGATCATGACCCTGAGAGGAAGTCAGAAGCAGCCAACTGACTGGGCCACCCAGAGACCCCCTATTTCATTCCTTTAATACCTTCCCTGTAAAACATATTCTTTTGTATCTGATACACATATGTTGTAAATATTTTGCAAGGACATTCTCTTTTATTTTATTAATATTATTTTCTGATATACAGAGAGTTTTAATTTTTTATGTGGCTGAATCAACCTCCAGAACTCTTGCTTTTATTTTATTATTATTATTTTTTAAGATTTTCTTTATTTGTGAGAGACACAGGGGGAGAGAGGGAGGCAGAGCACAGGCAGAGGGAGAAGCAGGTTCCATGTAGGGAGCCCGACGTGGGACTCGATCCTAGGTCTCCAGAATCAGGCCCTGGGCTGAAGGCAGCGCTGTACCGCTGAGCCACCTGGGCTGCCCGAACTCTTGCTTTTAAAGTCATTCTTAAGAATGGTCTTGGTCAACATAAAAAATGGGCATAGAAGCGTTCATGTTTTCTTCTCTTGTACTGTATTTTGCATATTTAACATTTTTAATCTGTATTCCATCTGGAACTTATTTTTATGAGATTAAATTCTAGCTAGTTTTCTCCAAATAGCAGATATGTCATCAACATTATGAATGATTCACCTTTTCCTACTAATATGAAATGTCACCAGCATCAAGTTACAAAGTCTTAACATATACTTAGGTGTTTGGCATTTTCTTATCTGTTCCATTCATTTATCTGTCTTTTCAGCTGTTAGTCAACGAAAAATTTGAAGAAGTTTAAGGTACATTTTAATAACTGGAAGGTATTCTATAAAATTTTTTTTTCAAGTTTTCATTTTAGTTCCAGTTTGTTAACATACACCGTTGTATTAAGTTCAGGTGTACAGGGCAGCCCCAGTGGCGCAGCGGTTTAGCGCCGCCTGCAGCCCGGGGCGTGATCCTGGAGACCCTGGATCCAGTCCCATGTCAGGCTCTCTGTATGATGCCTGCTTCTCCCTCTCCCTCTGCCTGTGTCTCTGCCTCTCTCTCTCTGTCTCTATGAATAAATAAATAAAATCTTACAAAAAAAAAGTTCAGGTGTACAATATAGTGAGTGATTGCAAAATTTTTCTTAATTTTATCACAATGAAAAGAACAGAGACCGCACGTATAATAAGCTCAGAATTTCTAAAACCATAACGTTTCTATTGCGTCATGGAATACTGATAAACACGGGAAGAGTACACATTTTCAGAAAAATGAGACTTCCTATTCACAGTCAGAACCATCTACCCATTTCCAAATCTCCTTCCAAGGTCCCTCAGTAAATAATATAGGTACAAACTGTACACAGATAGAAGTCAGATACTGCCCTGTATCCAAAGTAATTCTGGGAATTACTTCTCTCAGCATGCACTCTTTAATAACATTGGTATAGGATGTCCATTAAAAACAAACTACTACATATACGTAATTTCATTTCTTTTTTTAAGATTTTAGTTATTCCGAGACACAGACAGAGAGGCAGAGACATAGGCAGAGGGAGACACAGGCTCCGTGCCAGGAACCCGACTGGGGTTCCCAGGACCCAGGATCACAACCTGAAACAAAGGCAGATGCTCACCCACTCAGCCACCCAGGCGTCCCCTTAATTTCCTTTCTACTACTGTTGAAAATCCGTTAAATCACATCAAAACTGTCTGTAAAGCGCTCCCTACGGAGATACGAAGGGGTCCAAAGGCAGCTGAAGACGTTTTGTTGCTCAGTGGGCCGGAGTAGACCCCAGGTAAGGTTCCACGACCTAGGTACGTGCTGCGGGGCCACCAGAAGAAAGACGGCCAAGCGCCCTGGGTGGTCACCCAGGGCTCAGCTCTCCAGACTCAGGCCAGCAAGGTGAGTGCCTCTCCCCGACCTCCTTGCCTCCTCCCCGCCAGCTGCAAAGTCCCTATCACCTGTTCCTCTGGTCTCCCAGCAACAGAATCCCCTGCCACTTTTGCTTTGTGGATCTTTCTGAGACCTGTCTGGGATGTGGTACCCAGGGCCCAGGTTGGCGAGTTTGGTACCACTCAGATGCCGCGGGCTGGGCGGCCCTCCGCCGCCCGATCTTGAAGCCCAAGGGCAGCTCGCCCCTCTTACCCGTGAAGCTAAACATGGTCTTCATCGCAAAGCTTTCAGGCTTCACAGACACAGGTTTTCGCCGCCTCTACAGCTCAACACTTAGTGCTGGAGATAAGCCAAGCCGGCCTCGCGGCAACGTCCCAGCAACTGAGCACCGGGGTCCAAAATCTCTCTCTGCAGAACAAATGTACCCCGGCAATGCAGCTAAACACAAATGCGCCTGCGCACCTCAGAAACTGGCGTCACTCGCCTGCTCACAAGGAGCCCATGGCCAAGAGTGCCCAAAGCGCATGTGCCAGGAGGCCCAAGCCTCTCAAATCTCCGCGGCCCCTTGAGCTGGGCTGGCTTCCCCTCAAACGTTGCCGGGATGGCTGAGCATTATGGGACATTTGCAAAAGACTCTGGGGTGTGGAAAAGCAGTCTTCCGGGCCCCTGAGTGGCTCAGTGGTTGAGCGTATGCTTTCAGCTCAAGTCCTGATCCTGGATTTTGGGATCAAGTCCCGCACAAGACTCCCCCGCAGGGACACTGCTTCTCCCTCTCCCTGAGTTTCTCATGAATAAATAAATGAAATCTCAAGGAAAAAAAAAAAAACGTAGTATTTACATACGACTAGGGCTAGAGTGCATGAAAGCACGTTCCCCCAGAATACTTCCCTAACGAATGCTCTCCCTCAGTTTATTCCTCTTCCACATCCCTCGGGACCCCTGTCAGTCTCCATGGAATGCAGCGGATGCAGCCAACAGAAAACTGTTCTCATGGTCAGACTTGGCAATGTGTATCATCAAGTGCAAGCTCACAAGGGGAGAACAATTCACATTCCCTAGATGAAATGAAAACCCGTTTCTGCATGCCTCCTAATCCTCCCATTTGGCCCAGCCTTACCTTTACATTTTCTTTATTTTTAGTTTTTGCTGCTATTCCCCAATTGAACCTTTAATCAATCCAAGATTTAGTTTGCAGTGTGGTGCAACATTTAAGTTTTGTTTTTTTGTTTTGTTTTTTTGTTTTTTTTCTGAGAGAGAGAGAGGTACAGAGGGTGAGGGAGAGAGACGGAGGAACAGGAGCTAAAATCAACAAACACGAAAAATAAAAATAAACAGAGGCTTAACCAACTGAGCCACACAGGCTCCCGCGCCCCAACATTTAAGAACTCTTTAAAAAAATAGCTATTTGCTTCTAAATAACCCATCTTTTCTCACCTAGCTTAAAATGCCACTTTATCATAAATTCTGTTATGGTTTTCTTTTTCTGGGTTTTACACTGGATTCAATTGACCAGTTGCCTTGTATCAATCAGTACTCTAGTATTTTAACTGCTTTATACATATGCTTTAGTATCCAATGCAGGTCCATAGTTCCCCTTCTTAATCTTCTCCTTCAGTATTCTCTTGGCGATATTTACCTCTATGCTACTGGAGATATATTTTTAATCACTATGCCAAATTTAAAGAATTCATGGAGAGAATTTGTAATTAGGTTAAGAGAATTAATGTTAACAGAATCAATCTCCCTGAATCAGTGTATTTAGATGTATGTTATGTCTTTGTGCCTAAGTCTTATTTGACATCCCTCCTTAGCTTCCAGGAGGTTTTTTTTTTCCCTTATGTAAATCCTGCATACACTTCGTGATGTATTTATATCCTGGCTTTTTCTTTTTTCTAATGAAGTGATATATTTTCTGATTATAACTTCTAAGTGGTCACTCTTTTGATATCTGTATATTTATTTGGTAATGAGAATAAAGCACATTTTAAACTACATGCTTGTTAACAAAAGTTGGCAGTTTCTCGTAGATACTCAGGGAAGGCACGAATTGGATGGGAAAGATTTCACCAGAAAGATATACATCGAAGAATGGTATGATGTGGTTGAAAAAAAAATCAAGTAAAATACAAACAGGATAGGCTGTTCATATTTATGTGTATGTGATACACACACACACACACACACACACACACAGAGGCTGTATACGAATGTCTACAGAAACTCCTTTGAATGTGGTGGTAATTGATCCATTAATTAATTACAACTGGACTACAGGCGATATTCTGGGTGAGGCAGATAGAAAAAAGCAGGAGCAAACCCATGACAACAGCTAATACAAAACTAGCTACCCCTAAACTCACCAGATTCCTATTACATTTGTTAATGATTTTAAGGATTAACCAAAGTAGGAGCTGCCCCTGACTGGCTTAGTTGATAGAATATGCAACTCTTGGTCTTGGGGTTGGGAGTTTAAGCCTCCTGTTGGGACTATAGCCTGCTTAGAAAAGGGAGGGGGTGGGGGCTTAGTCAGGCATCTGCCTTCAGCTCAGATCAGGATCTGAGGGTCCTGGGATCAAGCCCCATATCAGGCTACCTGGTCTGTGGGGAAACTGCCTCTCCCTCTCCCTTTGTTGCTCCTTATCCTTGTTTTTTCTCTCTCTGTCAAATAGATCTCTCTCTCTCTCTCTCTCTGTCAAATAGATCAGTAAAATCTTTTAAAAAAAAAAGAAAGAAAGAAATTGACCAACAAAACCTAACAGAAGCCACTGTTGGCACAAGATGCACCAGCAAAATTGGGAAGTTTGGTGTCTGTTTTTACAGCAAGACAAACGCATAGATAGAAGTGTAGGCACTTATTTCAGAGGCCATTTAATGCCATTTTGTGCATGTAGGTCGCATGATTTGACAAGAAGTAGTTTGGAATGAGCAACCTAGAAACTAAGGGGGTCTGCATCTTCAGAAACTGCTGCTGGAATGAGCTACAGAACTCTGGAGACCACTAGGGTCCCTTCTGAGAGGGTGGCTAGTTCCAGGGCAGATCATGTTCATTGGTGGAGGAGCAATGAACAAAAACAAAGGAACAACAACAAGAAACCATTTCTTGGCCCTATTCAGCTTAGCTAGACCAAATGGTATTGGTGCGTGTGAATGATTGCAACTATGAGCATCAAGCATTTGTCTCTTACAGGTGCCAGCTAGAAAATTATCTTTTGTCCCCTTAGAATTCCCCAGGGTGACTTATGAGACTAGTAGAGGCTCTCTGTAGTGACAATTGACTAGAAGACTGACATTTCCTAACGCAACCTGCGATGAGAGGCAACGGCATTACTAGGCTATAAGGAGACAGGAACTCCACACCAGGACTCCAGGTAAGTTGAACAATTTGGTTGACTGTAGTGTTTTTGTATAGATCAGAGATACTCAAAGAGTATATGGTAGTCCAACTCTGAGCTTCTTTGTTCCTTGGTCGAATGCTAGGTGGATCCCCCAAAGACTTTCTCACAATCACCTGAAACCTAAGATTTCCAATTCCCAGACTTCTGTGGAAAACCATTTCGGATCTAGAACAGACATCCTCTAGAAAGTTCCTGATTAGAACTCCCATCCCCATGAGTCTCATGTATGTCCTGGTTCAACTTTGCTGCATACTCATTTGGTAGTTATACCAATGAAGATAACAAAGTGTTAGAGTAATGTATCTTTTATGATGAAAAGCAACTGAGATATGAATGCTTTACCAAATCCCTTAGCTCAGGTTTTCCAATTCTACTTCAGGGCTGTCATGTCTCCTCCTTTTAAGAGTTGCCAAGAAATTCACCACACACTTTCCATAGGGGCACCTGGCTGGCTCAGTCCATTAAAAGGCTTCGTTAAGGGAATCCCTGGGTGGCTCAGCGGTTTAGTACCTGCCTTTGGCACAGGGCGAGATCCTGGAGTCCCGGGATCGAGTCCCACGTCAGGCTCCCTGCATGGAGCCTGCTTCTCTCTCTGCCTGTGTCTCTGCCTCTCTCTCTCTCCTCTGTGTCTTTCATGAATAAATAAATAAGATCTTATAAAAATAAGGCTTCTTTAGCTCAGGTCAGGATTCAGGGGCCTTGGGGTTGCCCTGCCTCCAGCTCTCTGCTCAGCAGGGAGTCTACTTCTCCCCCTTCCTCTGTCTCCACCCCCATTTGTGTTCTCTCACACTCAAATAAATAAAAATCTTTTAAAAACAACCAACAGTTTTTCATAACTGTTTATTCATTCCTTTGGATATCTCTTCCCTTGCAGTCCACTCTATCTACCGAGGAAAACTGAATTTATGTCGTAATTAAACTATGATGAGAATTTGAGGGCTCCAGTGTGTTGAGGATGATCTGGGCCATAGTCTACTAAAAATCCCTGACCTGGGAGAACCACCTCAAAGGGACCACAAAATTAAATCAGAAACGTGTACTGAAAACCTGTATTCTGGCATTGTGGGAGTCAGTGAGGGAACAACAAACATGACATTGCGGTGTTCATGGAGTAGAGGCGAGTTTAATGCCACATTTAGGGTGAGCACAAAGGGCCTACGGAGTCATGTAAAAATAAGGGTAGTGACTCAGGGATGGATGCACAGGAAGAAGCAATATCAAAGCTAAAACTTAACGAGTAGGGGTTAGCCAGTGAGAGGGAGAGAAGCACATTCCAAAAAGAAGGGATAGTGTATCAGTGAGGATCCAAACAAGAGACAAACCACTTAGTAATTTCAACAGGGAACGTTTAATATAAAAAATGATGAACTATAACAGGAGATCAACTATAAAGATGAGAAAAGAAATCCAAATACCCTAAGGTGCAAGATTACCCAAGAAAGGTTACCCAAATGGGTAAATCCCAAGGCTGGGATTCAGGTCTCATTGAAGGAGATGTCGGAACTGCAGTCAGAGTTGCCCGGCCAAAGCTAGTCCGTGCTACAAAGCATGCAAACAGGAACTACCCTTCAGGAGTGCAGGGAGTCCTGTCTGATAAATGGATGTATAGGGAGGGTCAGGGAACAATGAGCCCACCGACAAGCAGAGCAGTGCAAGGCCTCCAGTGTATCATATGCACATGCAGAAGGATGCAACAAACCCCGTAGGGATACAGCAGAGTTAAGACTAAGGACTGGATGCAGAGAGTGAGTAGGGTGTCAACAGCATTTGCTAGGGGCATGGTATCCATTTTAGAAAGGTCACTGGCTGAGGCCCGGACTGCATGCTCTGGAGTGCACAGCTGGGAAGAGTACTTCTGATGCTGGTGAAGCGGGGTTAGCAAGGGAGGAAGAGAAAGGAAGGAGATAGGAAGAAGAGAAGAAGAAGGAAAGGAGGAGGAGAAGGAGACAGAGAACACAAAGACGATGAAGATGAAGATGAAAGAAGACGAAGAAGAAGAAGAAGGGAAGCAAACCGGAACATGGGCCAGGGCCAGTGCTCAATCTCCAGGCTAACAGGAACAACCCTCTGGGACACAAATGAGTTGAGGTTGGTAATTGGATGCGCAGAGGAAGTCAGACATACAGGACTCAAACTTCTCTGCCATCCATCGTGCTTCAATCACACCTTCTTTAGCAACTTTGGACCCCCCCTCCCAAGTTACCTCTTCTGTGGTACTGTCTTCAGACTTCTCTGTCCCACCTTCTCATTACTATCTCATCATCATTTAGTAATTCTTTATATTTACTTCCACTGTTTAAAATACTATGTCATATCTGTCTTCCGATTGGACCCAGACTAATATAGAGGCCAGGGAGTTGCACTCTTTGGATTTGTCTTCTAGAGGATCTACCATAGAGAGCACAGTTGAACTGCAGCTCAAAATGTAGACAGCTGCTACATTTTCATATCCACCGTAGCACTCACACCAAGGCCTTGTGTCTCTGCTAGGCTGTGTCCAGCCAATGACTTAGCACAGAAGGAATACAAGTCATTTCTGTCTCCCGTAGGACCCCTCTACAGGCAAGCTTCTGATGGGGACTCAAGATCAGAAAACCCCGAGGGCCTGTGCTCTGATTCTCCAACAGGGGCTTGCCCTGAGATCCACGGTACAACTTTTCCCCACCACTGACACCATGAATAGCATAGGGTCTACTGGATCCTGCGACCAAAGCAGTGAGGACTCCTAAGCACAGCCTGCACCTGCTGCACAATTCATCTGCTCTGAGACCACTGAAGTCTTGCATTCCTTAGTTTCACCAAGGTGTATGGATGAAACGAGTACTCAATGTAGGACAAGGTTTCCCAACCTTGTACCATGGACATGGTGGATTGTTGTGGAGGCCTCTCTTGGGTATGTTTACCAGCACTCCTGACATCGACCCACTAGATGCCAGCAACATCCTCAGTTGTGAGGATCGGAAATGTCTCCAGACGAATCTATTGTTAGCAGTGTCTATAGCTAATAATACTGCATTGTATACTTAAACTTTGCTAAGAGGGTAGAGCTTATGTTAAGTGTTCTTACCAATTAATTAATTAATTAATTAATGAGACCAGGAAGAGACTTTGGGAGGTGATGGGTAGGACTATGGCTTTAAGGCATTGATGATTTCACAGAGGTCTATACTTATCCACAAACTCACTGAATTCGATACATTAAGTATGTACAGCTTTTGACATGTCAAAAAACAGGTCTCCAGACACTGCCAAATGCTCCCTGAGGAGCAGAATTCTTCTCCCACCACCCCACCCCCAACGCATTGAGAATTAGTGGCGTAAAATATGCTACCTCCAGAACCCAAAGAGGTCTCCCAGTTTCTGTCTTTGTGAAAAGGTATTCAAAATGTGGCAATTTTTCTTTCACTCCTGCGAGAATATCCTGGCATGCCCACTGGATGCCTCAAAACTTCACGGATATGTCAATTCATGCCGTCTTACCAAGGGCCCAAAGCGTTATAGCCTCTTACTGATCCTCATGTCAAATTAGCATGGTGTCAATATGATAGGCCAATGAGATATTCTGGGGATGTTCAAATGGTCTAGCTCCATGAGTTAATAAAACGCTGAGGCAAATTAAATGAATGAACACTTTGCCTATACTCTATGAATATGAACTATTTCTGATTCACTAGCGGACTAGAAAAGAATGCATTTGCCAAATCAGTGGTGACACATACCATGTACCTGATGTCTTATCAATCTGTTCTGGAAGCAATAAGAGGCGCACAATAACTATGACTGGAATTACTCTTTGTTTAAGTTGACAGTAACTACAGATATTTGCCACAATCTATCCTGTCTCTGAATGGGCCAGACTAGTGAATCAAGCAGAAATGTGATAGAGCTCACCAGCCTTTCATCCTTTAGCACTATCCCACTGCACCTCTGCTAGGATGCAGGGTTGTTTTTGGTATACCCTACCAAATGAAGGCTTGGAGACAGTTTCAGAGGTTTCTGCTTGGACTCTCTAAATTTTTTTTTCTCAGTTATATTTCCTTATTCAGGAGAGACACAGAAAGAAAGGCAGAGACATAGGCAGAGGGAGAAGCAGGCTCCCTGCTGGGAGCCCTATGTGGGGCTCAATTCCCAGACTCTGGCATCAAGCTCTGAGCTAAAAAAGAAAAAACTCACAATTTCAACAAGAAACACTTTTAGCTACTGTAAAATCATACAGAAAAAAAAAAACTATTGCAAATGACATCAATCTATATTACAAAGGATTCTGAATTATACTATACAATGTTCTTCACCATGTCCTGTCAGAGTAATTGTTTTCTACCTAACCGATCACATGCTGACATTTTTCACTATACTTATAAATACTCTTCTTATTAAGTTAAACTTTCCGCCTTGAGAAATTGTTACCACTCTCGACCAAATACTAAGATTCACAAAAAAAAACCTTACCTTTTAGCGTAGTCAACTGCATTTATATTTGCTTTTTCTACTAAAAATGCCACCATTTTCTCTTTTTTTTCATTTATAGCAAGTAAAAGCGGTGTGAGGCCATCCTGTAGGAGTGCAAACAAAATTTATAATTTACAAAATTACATATTTGGATAATGAATCGTAAAAATTCTGAACGATCCTGTAACTTAAACATGTAACATAGAAAGTAAATAAAATTAGCCCTTTCGTTCTCAGCCCTCCATGGTTTCACCAGCTGCTCCTTCTTTTTAAAATACTGCTTTCTCACGGAGCGTGGGTGGCTCAGTTGGTCAAGCATCTGCCTTCAGCTCATCAGCTCAGGTCATGATCCCAGGGTCTCAGGATGGAGTCCCACCTTGGGCTCCCTCTGCAGCAAAGAGTTAGCTTCTCCCTCTCCTTCTGCCCCTCCCCTCCACTCGTGCTCTCTCTCCTGCTTGCTCACTCTCTGTCTCTCTCAAAAACATAAAGTCTTTTTAAAAACTAAAATAAAAATAATAAAATAGACCTCCTCTTCCTCTTCAACAGATTACCTGCAGTCATTCCACAAACTCGCTTCAAACATTGCCTGGCTCCAAGAATCTTTGCTTCGCTCACAATATATATCATGGTATACCCTAGTTATTTTCTTCTGCACCATCTAAACCAAAAGATTCTAGAGGGGAGGGGTTATTTTTTATCTCTGTATCTCCACTCTCTAAAACACAGTAGTAAATATTTAAAGTATCGTTACTGATTTTAATGGATATCTCCGGAGTAGTGTTTCTTCAATTATATTCCAAAGAACACATGATTTGCAAGAGATACTGTCCCCCAAAAGAAAGATTCAATGATCATCTATGTTTGTGAAACATTACAAAACTGCACTATACATCTAGCACAAATGAACCCCATTTACATTTGCTTATCCCCATTTGACAATTCCTTCTTTTGTAGCAAACATTAATACTTGAGAAACAAGAGTTCCCAGGGATATAGTTTTAAGAACTTTCCAATAAAGGTAAGGGTTTTCTCCAGGTTGTACAAACTTGCTGGATTCTCATCTATCAATGGTATGGGGATCCCAGATGTCAACATAAAACACTCCAGCTCCAAATGAGTCACTAAGGAGATGGACTCTGAATGAAAAGAGCTAGGTTTCAGGGCAGCTGGGTTGTGCAGGCAGTTGAGGGACGCTTGGTTTTGTCTCAGGTGTGATCTCAGGGTCGTGGGATCCAGCCCCACATTGGATTCGGGGCTCCCCTGGCACTGAGCACCAAGTCTGTTTAAGACACTCTCTCTCCCTCTCCCTCTCCACCTCCCCCACCCCCACAAGCCTGTGCATGTGTGTGCTGTCTCTCTAAAATGCATAAAGAAACCTTTTAAAAATTAAAAAGAAAAGTAAATAAATAAAAATAAAAGAAAGAAGCTTCAAATGAATTTTGACCACTTAATACTAAATAATCTTTGGTTAAGGTGGGCCCACAATGAGATGAGCACTCGGTGTTATTCTTTATGTGGGCAAATTGAACTCCAATAAAAAATTGTGGGTTTTTTTGTTTAAAATAAAAAATAAGAACAATAAAATATTAAAAATAAATAACTAAATAAATAGTCCTTGGACTTTCTCCTATTATACCATGATAAAGTTTTTTCTTAACTGTTAGAAAGCTCAGTATGAGATTTTTCTCATTTTTACCCTTTTATTCAAATTCAGTTCCATATAACATACTATTAGTTTCAGAGGTAGAAGTCAGTGGTTCCTCAGTCTTATGTAACACCCAGGACTCATTCCATCATGTGCCCTCCTTAATGTCCATCACCCAGTTATCCCATCCTTCCACTCCACCCCTCCAGTGACCTTCAGTTTGGCTCCTATGATTAAGAGTCTCTTAGGCTTTGTCTCCCTCAGTCTCTCTGGTTTAAGTTTTTCTCTTCTTCCCCTTCTCCTCTGTCTTGTTTCTTAAGTTCCACATATGAATGAGATCATATGATAATTGTCTTTCTCTGACTGACTCAGGGTATTACGCTAAGTGAAATATGTCAATGAGATTTTATTCTCAACTATACTCATTCTGAGAACCTAATGCACATCTACTTCTAAAAAAACCGGTTTGTATTCTAGTTTCTATTATCATTGCTATTTTTGATTATTTATAATTTAGACTAAGTGTAAATCAGAAATAAAAATGTCATGACTTACCAATAAAAATTCTAATACTAGATGAGCACTGGGTGTTTACATGTTGGGAAACTGAGATTAAGTAAAAACTATTAATCACAAATTCTAATACTGCTTTATACGGATTATTTTTAGTATAATAAAAGCTACTATGTAAATTGAGTATTTAGGGAATAATACCAAGGAGAAAGAGAATACTGTCTGGAATATGCATAATCTATCCAAGCAGAACCAGGATTAACCTCACATGGCTTGCAGATATTCCAAAAGGTACATGATTACTGTACATATATAGAAAAAATGTTTGTAAAAAAAACGACTTTCAATTCCTAACTTAGAAAATTCATCCCGAGGCACCTGGGTGACTCAGAGGGTGAACATCATGATCCCAGGGTCCTGGGATCGAGCCCATATCAGGGTCCCCATAGAGAACCTGCTTCCCCCTGTGCCTAGCTCTCTGCCTCTCTCTGTGTGTCTCTCATCAATTACTGAATAAAGTAATGAAAAAAATAAGGTGACAAAGAAACAGAAAATTCAATCCCAATCCTAAGAAATTAACATAAAATACAAAATATATATTATAAATTAATATGGAGTGTCTTGAAAATCTTGAAATCTTTGTCAACATATACCATAAAACAGTAATTGTAAACTCAATGGTTATGGAGGCAAAGCAGGTGACACGAGTCAGTGAAGACCCTAGGCGGGGACACGAGCAAACTGGAGACACACGCCTCCTATAAAGGGACAGCCTCTGCACAGCATACCAAACAGCAGCATGGGCTCAAGGTACCAGAAGTGATCTGTAAGAAAAGCTCAAAATCCAGAGTTCTACATGCGTGCCATAATTTTAAGTGTTAGCTCAACTGACAGTGGAAACTAAATACATCCAGGGGCTACATTTAGTCTATAGCCTACTTGTGTTTTTCTATTTGCTGTGACTGTTTCCAATGGCCGTGCGTAAAACAAATACTTGGACATCAAACCTTTCCTAAAGCATCAGGATCATGTTTTACCAACAAATTAGGCCCCACCTTCTAAGGAAAATTGCTGTGAAGACTCATTAACACCTACTGTCAGAATTTTCCAATGCTTGTTTCAACTACAATCTATTTGTATTTACTTCCCTCACATTGCTAACCGAACAGACAGGAGTTCAGAGGAATGCTGAAGCAAAGTTATTAAAACAATTACCATCTGTATTGTCACTAACTACATGCTGAATGTTTAACACAGTAGTGATTATGCACTATGCCAGGGCCCTATGAATTTGAAAGACATCCTAAGATAGTCTATCCCACAGCTTCAACTAAAAAAGAAGGTTCACGGATTTCTACTGCTGCAATTGGGAAAACCCTGCTTGTAATAATCAGAATGGTAGCAAAACACGTAAAATCTTTAAAGGGTCAGACTCTACTTATTAAAAGACTACTCATAAAGACTTCCCATCTGGGTGCCGGTGAATGACTGATAGTTGGAAGAAAAGGTAATTATTTTTCAAGCCAACAGAGATGACCAATAATTTTCATCTGTAATTCTCAAAGAGATACAGACAGATGAAAGGCTAATGTTGGAGAGAGTGGAAGGAAGTAGCCAGTATCCAACTTCAGTTAAATCTCTTCCAGAGATTTAATATTTTTACATCTCTAAATTTGTATATGTATACCTACCCATTCAGTAGTTGTTAGCCAAGAGTTGTAACAGAATCTCAAAACCCTATTTCCAAATTTCTGCGTACACACGTTATTGGATTCACTCCATCGAAATCTTCACGGGACAGTTTAGGCTTGTAAATTCTTTTAAATTCCCTAGTTGACTGTGATTCACCAGCACAAGTCTAGCTGAGAAGTAGTACAGTACACAACCATGCCAGTCTCCTCTTTCACCTATGTGGCCAATTCTCCCTATCACTTGAGGATTCAGCCAAAAACAGAAATGAGTCACTTATCAAACCTGCATTCAATTTCCATGGCTAGAGGTAGAACAAGGACTAGTAAACTCAAAATGCAACTTGATTCCATTATTTACACACTCCTTACATCCTTCCCATCAAGACATTCTAGATTTGCAAGCAGAGTTTAGACTCGTATCTAAGTGGCTATAGCTGCAAAATACTATACTGTGTTCTTTCCTCTGCTTGTCCACTTTTTGTTTTTTTTTTAAGATTTCTATTGATTTATTCATGAGAGATGAAAGAGAGAGAGAGAGAGAGAAAGAGAGAGAGACAGGCAGAGACACAGGCAGAGGGAGAAGCAGGCTCCTCCATTCAAGGAGTGCCATGTGGGACTCGATTCGGAGACCACGGGATCATGCCCTGAGCCGAAGGCATATGCTCAATCACTGAGCCACACAGGCGTCCCTTTTTGTGCCCATTCAACCACCTGTTTACTGCCAATCTGATGTCCTTAGAGTCCTCCTAGAATTGATCTCTATATAAGTTTACAACACACTCACTGGTTCGTAAAGTAAGAATTATTATCCCTGAAAATTGAAGACTCCTTACCTAAACATAAACACTAAGAAAAACAAACACAATCCCAAAACCTTGTCTTGATATTTCCCCTCACTTGCCAAATTTCTAAATCGCTCTGCATGTTCCTGACTGCTTTCTCCTTTGCCCCTCTTTTGTCCCTCTTAAGTCAAGGCTGATAAAAGACAAACTCTGACCGTGTTAATCAATCACTTTTTGATCAAATAGGAACTTCTCAACAGCAGCAAGATTTGATATTGTAAAATACACTTGTTTTGTGTTTTAAGACAAAGCCTATTTCCAAGGCAAATTTTGCTTTCCTCTGTTGTTTGACACTAAATAAGAAAACAAACTGGGTGAGAAAACATTTTTGAAAATAAAGTTTCAGAACACATTCTGTGTTCTCATAAATATTTGCCATAAATACATAAAAGAAACTTGCCTTCTCTAATGCTTCTTTAGAGGTATCATTATTTAGGGGCAACTGAGTGGCTCAGTCCGTTGAGCATCTGACTCTTGGTCTTAACTCAGGTGATGATCAGAGTTATAAGATCCAGCGCTGCGACAGACTCAGCGCAAAGTCTACTTCAGATTCTTACTCTCTTTCTTTTCCCTCTGCCCCCACAACACCCCCTGCTTGTACATGCTCACTCCCCCGCAAAAAATAAAATCTCACGGCTGAGTAATATTCCATTGTGGACATATACCACAGATTACTCAACAATTAGAAACAAAAAATACCCACCATCTGCTTCAACATGGATGCAACTGGAGGGTATTATGCTGAGTGAAGTAAGGCAATCGGAGAAGGACAAACATTACATGGTCTCATTCATACGGGGAATAGAAAAGAGTGAAAGGGAATAAAGGGGAAAGCAGAGAAAACGAGTGGGAAATATCAGTGAGGGGGACAGAACATGAGAGACTCCTAACTCTGGGAACCAAACAAGGGATGGTGGAAAGGGAGGTGGGTGGGGGGTTGGGGTGACTGGGTGACGGGCACCAAGGGGGGGGCACTTGACGGGATGAGCACTGGGTCCTGTGCTCTTTCTTGGCAAACTGAACTCCAACTAAAAAAATTTAAAAAGAAAAAACTAAAAGATAAAATAAGTACATAAACCCCAGAGTGTGAGGTGAAAAAATAAATAAATAAAAAAGCTTAATTAAAAAAAGGAAGGCAGGAAGGAAGAAGTATTATGGTAAGCCTGGGGGGCTCAGTGGGTCAAGCATCTCTCTCTGGTTATGGTCACGATCCCACTCCTGACATCAAGCCCCGTGCATCAGGCTACCTGGCTCAGTGGGAAGGCCGTTTCTTTCCCTACCTCTGCCTTTCCTCCCTACTCTTGTTTGCTCTCTCTCATATAAATACAATCTTCAAAAATAAAAAGTTTTGTTATTTAAAGCAAAAGCTTAGACAGTTATTTCAAAATATTTTCATCCAGGAAATGTTTGAGCTTCCAAATATGAAAAATCGACCCTATCTATGACACACAACAGTGTTTCTGCAAGGGCAGCGACTGAAGGTAATGCATGTCAAAGAAAGCACAGGGAGACTGGCAAGTGTGGTCATCACCAGCTCCCCATGCACACCTACCACCCCACTGAGGAAATACATAGGCTGAGCAGGAGCTACTCTCCGGAATGGGAGGCCTCACCGTGGTACATGGCTGGCAGAGTGGCTACCAGCACAAGCAGATACCACCTGTAGGATGTCATGACCTGATCCCCCTGCTCTCATCTTCTGAACCTTAGGGCCTAGAGTGCCCAAGGCCTATTACAACCTGCTGCTTTCTCCTCCCATTTACATTCACCCAAGCTACTCCTCTGGGTCACGGTCTCCTACTCATCCCCAGAAGCATCCATTTCCTAAGCCCCTGCACACCTTTCGGCCTCCATCAACACCACACTCCCCTCTAGGCCTTCAATCCTTTGTGGGCTCTGAGGGCACCATCTACTCCCAGGCACAAAGGGGAAGATTTTCTTTCTGGGGTGGAAGGGTAGCTAGCAGACAGAATGTTTCCTTACTATATGCATTACTTTTCTCTTTCCCTCCCTCTGCCTTGGTTTTGGAGTTGTTTCCATGATGACAGGACCTGCTGTATAAAATTCAGTGTCGATGTCTTCATATATATATGTGCTATAGTACAAATATATCTACATATACATGTTGAAAAACCTTTTGCAGCTACATTTATTTATTTATTTACTGATTGATTTACTGATTGATTTACTGATTTATTTATTTATTTATTTATTTATTTATTTATTTATAATGTGAAATACGTTGTAAAAAAAACTTGACCTGTACCTTGTTTTTGGCCTCTATATCTCCTTTATTCAAAAGCAGCTTGCGTGCTATTGAGATATTTCCCTCATAGGCCGCATAATGGAGAGCGGTGTTGTCCTTGAAATCCTTAGTATTTACATCAGCACCTTTTCTGAGAAGAATATCTACACATGCCTCTTCTTGGCATTGTACAGCCTGTCAGCATTATAACGAGAAACAGAATGTAAATTCTGGGAACTGAAAGGAAACATGCCACAAGTTTCACCAATGAGTTATGTTTAATTGCAACAAATGTTCATTCCAAGGACTTCAATCCAATCCACCTCAGGCAGACATAGGTGTGACCACCCACCTTCACGAGAGCTGTCCTGTTTTCTCCATCACGGAGGTTTAGCTGGCATTGAGAAAGTACCAGGATCTTCACCATATCTACACTCCCAATGGCACACGCCAAGTGGAGAGCCGTCCTGTGAGCATGAAAGGACTTGTCAGGAAATTACAGTGTACCTTTCCAAAACATTCAAATTAATTCACAGAATTGTAAATGTTAAATACTGTATTATTCTCATGACTCCAAAACAAAGATTTAGTTTTCTTTGGAAGAAAGTACAATATTTATTAGTGATTCTTCACCGCTCTATTAAAAGAGCAGCCTATCTGTTTAGGAAGAGCATGACCTCAGGAGGCAGCTCAACCTGGGTTTGATTCCCACTTTAACTCTGTCGCTTCACAGTGACCATTTAGCCTTATCGCAATTTCCTCATCCACAAAATGGGCATAAAAATAGTTGTCTCAGGTCGCCTGTCTGGCTCACTCTGAAGAGCATGTCACTCGATCTCGGGAGCCAGGGGTTCGAGACCCCTGTTGGTTATAGAGGTTACAAAACAATAGTAATAATAAATAAAATAAAAGGTACTTATCTCACAAGACCTCTTGTCGTGATCCTTAAATGAGGATCCATGCAAAGTTTTAGAATACTAGTTCCTAGCACAAATATTATTATAGCTATTACTACAACTTACAAAGACCCACTACAATTAGGGAAAACAATCCAATTATGCCCACTTTGCAGCTACGTTTAAGGATGAGCAAGAATACTCTATTTCAATGATTCCAAGATGCTCATTTTGTCACCTTTTAATATCTCTGACATCGGAATCCAATTTCTAATTCAAAATGTCTTAAAACTATAACTGGCATGATTTCTAAAAATTTCTTCTTGGTACATAAATAGTGGGGCATCATACAATCTACGGTGTGTCTTAAGTGAAATAATAGTGACATATACAACAGGTCTGTTGCACTTCTAGTCCTATGCTTGGAATTACATTGTTCAAGAGCTAAAATAATTTTCAGTAGTTGAAAGCATTATGAGAAGAGAGGACTAAAAGAACAAAAGAATGTTTTTAAAGCAACCCTTACTTTAAGTTTCAAGGGATTTTAAGTCAAAAGAAACTCAGGATTCAAATAAACGGGGAGAGTTCTTTTATTTTTGGGGGGGTGGTGGGAAGCTCATTTTACTAAGCATTTTAATTAATAGAAAATGTTTAGATTCATAGAAATCAAGTATTTTCAATTACCAATATTAGTATTTAGTATTATTGCAATGTCAAAAGGGCAGGTAAAGGTAATCTTTTACAATTTCTGATTCAGAAATGTTTTCCTTTGACAGGAAGTTCCAAGGAAAAGCTTCACGTGAGATTAAGTCCTAATACTTCCATTTAAAATTTCTCACCTAGGGGCACCCGGGTGGCTCAGTTGACTGAGTGTCCAACTTTTGGTTTTAGCTCCGGATGATCTCACGGTCATGAAGACAGACGCCCACATTAGGCTCCATGCTCAGGGTGGATTTTGCTTGAGATCCACGCTTTCCTTCTATTCCTCCCCTCCCATGACCTTCTCTTTTTCTTTTTACAATAAATACATCTTTTATCATTTACAAAATAAAATAAAATCTCTCATCTTAGGAGTGCCTGGCTTGCTCAGTCTGTAGAGCATGTGTCCTTAAATGTCCAGCCCCATGATGGGTAGAGAGATTACTTAAAAATGAAAGCCTTAAAACCTAAATACATAAAATTTCTCATCTTGCTCATACTGGGCAACATGGAGTCTTCTTTTTTAAGATTTTATTTATTCATGAGAGACACAGACAGAAAGCACAGACATAGGGAGAAGCAGGTGCCTCACGGGGAGACCAATGTGGGACTCGATCCCAGAACTCTGGGATCACTCTCTGAGCCAAAGACAGATGCTCAACCACTGAGTCACCCAGGAGTCCCTGAAGTCTTGTTAAAATTGAAAAGATCCTGAGTAGACTATGTCTGCTACATAACTTGTGTTCAGGTTTGTCTGAGAAATAAATGGACTGAAAGAATACATAAATTTATTTGGAGAATATAAATAATAGTGAAAGGGAATAGAAGGGAAGGGGAAAAAATGGGTAGGAAATATCAGAAAGGGAGACAGAACATGAAGACTCCTACCGCTGGGAAACAAACTAGGGGTGGTGGAAGGGGAGGAGGGTGGGGGTGAATGGGTGACGGGCACTGAGGGGGGCACTTGACGGGATGAGCACTGGGTGTTATTCTGTATGTTGGCAAATTGAACACCAATAAAAAATAAATTTATTATTAAAAAATTCATTTGGAGAGCTCTGTAGTTTTTAAAGATTTATCTATTTCTTGGAAAAAGAGAGAATGCAGGAGTGCGGTGAAGGGCAGAGGGGCAGAGAGATAGGGAGACAATCTCAAGCAGCCTCCCCATTGAACATGGAGCCCAACAGGGTGCTCAACCCCACAATCCTAACATCATGACCAGAGCCAAAATCAAGAGTCTGATGCTCAACAAACAGCCACCAAGGCACCAAGAAAGTTCAATATTTTTAAAGAAAACTTTTGTGAAGTAAACTAATATTTTTGAAATAGCAATAAAATGTGTATTTGCTATTTTTTAATTTTTTTTCAGAAGAGGGATACAACAAAAATTCTATAAGGTTTTGCAATACCATTTGTATTTTTTATTTTTTATTTTTATAAGGATTTAACCAAAATAAAATCATTAACCGTTCACTTATTAGATGTTATAAAGCTGCACATAATAAAAACATATGTATAGGTCATCCCCCGTGGCGCAGCGGTTGAGCACCGCCTGCAGCCTGGGGTGTGATCCTGGAGACCCAGGATCGAGTCCCACGTCGGGTTCCCTGTAATGGAGCCTGCTTCTCCCTCTGCCTGTGTCTCTGCCTCTCTCTCTGTGTGTGTCTCTCGTGAATAAATAAATAAAATCCTTAAAAAAATAAATAAAAATAAATAAAACCGTATGTATATATTTAATGTATGCGTAATACAACCTACAATACAGATAAAAATATTCCCCTTAGTTCTGAAGAGGCTAAAGGTTGTTAGAAAATACCAATCCTCTCCCATCAATTTTTTTTGAATAGGAAGAGGGGCGCTTAGGTGACTCAGTTAGGCATCTGCCTTTGGCTCAAGTGTAGGGGTCCTGGGATCGAGCCCTACATCATCAGGCTCCCTGCTCCATGGGTTTCTGCTTGTTGTCCCCCTGCCCCTCCCTGCTGCTTGTTTGCCTGGTCTCTCTCTCAAATGAATCGATAAAATCTCTTTAAAGTAAATAAGTAGAAACTATTTTTTGTCTACACAAGATTCATATTCTTGTTCTCCTGGATTAGTTCATTGATAATAAACCTTTCTTAGAATTTTTATGTATCTTTCCTATAGAAATCACAGATTTTAAGAAAATGAAAAATCCACTTAGAATCCAAATGTTTGAAGATAACTAATTTTATATTTGCACATCTTTTTGGCTAACTCAAAACCATTGTCTGCTTATATGTATGTATCATCAAAACAATTTTTCACTCATTTAATGATCCAAAGTACAGCTTTGCATGTTAATGTGTATCAATTATCTCTGCCACATTCAGTGGTCACATAGTAGTCCAGCCTCTGGATACACTGCCATTTACAAATACAGGCCATTAAGTGACTCCTTAATACACTGCTATTGTAAATAGTGCTGAGAATAGCATATTGTATATTATTTATTTCTAATTATTTCCTAAAGATATTTTACATCAATAAGCTTCATGGCTCAAGGAAATACTTATTTTTCAATGTGGTACATAACCACCAAACTATCTGAAAAGTCCAAAACAACTTAAATTTTAAGTAGTATAAGTAACATCATTCCTTATCTTCACAAAGCTTGAGATGGAAAATGGGATTTTATGCCTCTTTTTAAAATATTTTATTTATTTGAAATTAAGAACACCAGCAGAGGGGAGGGGGAAAGAGAAAAGCAGACTCTCCACTGAGCAGGGAGCCTCACCAGGGGCTAAGCTCCAGGACCCAGAGATCATGACCCTGAGAGGAGGTCAGAAGAGGCCAACTGACTCAGCCATCCAGGGGCCCCTATCTCATTCCTGTAATAACTTCCCTGTAAAACGAAGATGTTCTTTTTCTCCAAAACATATGTTGTAAATATTTTGCAAGTACATTCTCTTTTATTTTGCTAATATTACTTTCTGATTCAGAGGCGTTTTTTTTTGTGTCTGTGGCTGAATCAAACTCCAGAATTTTTGCTTTTAATGTCATGAGCCCCTCTACTGCTCGCCCCGACTCCTCCCGCCCGCCTCAAAAGCCCTGTTACCTGTTCTTCCTGTCCCTTTTATTTAAGTCATGTAAACCAAAAACCAGCAACTGCTGTATCTCCTGCATTTTTTCTGTATCGCCCTCAATCACAGCTCTGTGGATTCCCCGGAGATCTTGATATCTGATGTGGTATCCGGGACCGGGGCTGTGGAAGCTGTCAACAGTCATAGTCATAGGCGGCGACCTGACCCTCAGAGGCCTGAGGTTGAAGCCGAAGCGCAGCAGGCCCCACCCATTCCGCGCTGTAGATCTCTTTTTCATAATGAAGCCGACAGGCTTCAGTGACACAGGTTTCACCGCCTCTAGTGCGATACACTCCCGCGCCAGCAATAAGGCAAGTGGGCCTCGCCTCAATGTCTCAGGGACTAAGCCCAACGACTTAGAATCTTCCTACGCAGAACCAGTGTAACCTAGCAACGCTGCTAAATGCGAATGCGCCTGCGCACCTCAGAAGCTGGCATCCCTGCGCATGCGCACAGAGGGCAGTGGCCAAGGGTGCCCAAAGCATATATGCGAGGAGGCCCAAGCCTCTCAAATCTCTGAGATCCCCTGTGAGCTGGCTGGCTTCCCTTTAGAAGTTGGTGGGATGACTGAGAATTTGGGGACATTTGCAAAATCCTCTGGGGTGTGGAAATGTAGTCTTCTGGGCCTGTGAGTGGCTCAGTGGTTGAGCATCTGCCTTTGGCTTCGGTCATGATCCGGGGTTCCTGGGATCAAGTCTTGCATCGCACACCCCACAGGGAGCCTGCTTCTCCCTCTGCCTATGTCTTGCCTCTCTCTCTCTCTCTCTCTCTCTCTCTCTCTCTCTGTGACTATCATAAATAATAAAAATTTTTAAAATTTAAAATAAAAAAAATAACATCACTCATTGAGCCCTGCACCACGCAGGGGGCTGATCAGCTCCCCCAAGTGCCCACACCTGAAAGTCAGCACAAAGGCCCCTCCACCAGAAGAATTGATATCAATCAATTAATAACCAAATTAATAACCAAATTTAAGACATACTTAGATAATAATACACTTATACTTGGTGACTTCAATCTAGCGCTTTCTACATTTGATAGGTCTTCTAAACACAACACCTCCAAAGAAACGAGAGCTTTAAATGATACACTGGACCAGATGGATTTCACAGATATCTACAGAACTTTACATCCAAACTCAACTGAAAACACATTCTTCTCAAGTGCACATGGAACTTTCTCCAGAATAGACCACATACTGGGTCACAAAACAGGTCTGAACCGATACCAAAAGATTGGGATCGTCCCCTGCGTATTCTCAGACCATAATGCCTTAAAATTAGAACTAAATCACAACAAGAAATTTGGAAGGACGTCAAACACGTGCAGGTTAAGAACCCTCTTGCTAAAAGATGAAAGGGGAAACCAGGAAATTAAGGAAGAATTAAAAAGATTCATGGAAACTAATGAGAATGAACATACAACAGTTCAAAATCTTTGGGATGCAGCAAAACCAGTCCTGAGGGGGAAATACATCGCAATACAAGCAGCCATTCAAAAACTGGAAAGAACTCAAATACAAAAGCTAACCTTACACCTAAAGGAGCTAGAGAAAAAACAGAAAATAGATCCTACACCCAGGAGAAGAAGAGAGTTACTAAAGATTCGGGCAGAACTCAATGAAATCGAGACCAGAAGAACTGTGGAACAGATCAACAAAACCAGGAGTTGGTCCTTTGAAAGAATTAATAAGATAAACCATTAGCCAGCCTTATTAAAAAGAAGAGAAAGAAGACTAAAATTAAAATCATGAATGAGAAAGGAGAGATCACTACCAACAGCAAGGAAATACAAAGGATTGTAAAAACATATTATGAAAAAAAAACATATTATGAATAGCTATACGCCAAATGGACACATTTCTAGAAAGCCACAAACTACCAAAACTAGAACAGTAAGAGATAGAAAACCTGAACAGGCCAATAACAAGGAAGGAAATTGAAGCGGTCATCAAAACCCTCCCAAGACACAAAAATCCAGGGACATGTGGCTTTCCCTGGGGAATTCTATCAAAAGTTTAAAAGAAGAAATCAGGGGATCCCTGGGTGGCGCAGCGGTTTGGCGCCTGCCTTTGGCCCAAGGCGCGGTCCTGGAGACCCGGGATCGAATCCCACGTCGGGCTCCCGGTGCATGGAGCCTGCTTCTCCCTCTGCCTGTGTCTCTGCCTCTCTCTCTCTCTCTCACTGTGTGCCTATCATAAATAAATAAAAGTTTAAAAAAAATTTTTTTAAAGAAGAAATCATACTTATTCTACTAAAGCTGTTTGGAAAGATAGAAAGAGAAGGAGTACTTCCAAATTCATTCTATGAGGCATCACCTTAATTCCAAAACCAGACAAAGACCCCACCAAAAAGGAGAATTATAGACCAATATCCCTGATGAACATGGATGCAAAAATTCTCAACAAGATACTAGCCAATAGGATACAACAATACATTAAGAAAATTATTCACCATGACCAAGTAGGATTTATTCCCTGGACACAAGGCTGGTTCAACACTCGTAAAACAATCAATGTGATTCATCATATCAGCAAGAGAAAAACCAAAACCATATGATCCTCTCAATAGATGCAGAGAAAGCATTTGATAAAATACAGCATCCATTCCTGATCAAAACTCTTCAGAGTGAAGGGATAGCGGGAACCTATCCAGAAAAGACCATATACTGGGTCACAAATCAGGTCTGAACCGATACGGAAAGATTGGGATCGTCCCTGGCATATTCTCAGACCATAATGCCTTAAAATTAGAACTAAATCACAACAAGAAGTTTGGAATGCACTTTGCAATATAATTCAAATTAGAAACCAAAGATGCATATCAATTTCGTTAACTAGTGACACTCAAATTTTTGTCTTCTGTAGAATTTGTAACATACCAATTTAAATGAAATTTATAACTAAAATTTATTCTTTTCCCTCATTTTTTAAAATAAATTTATTTTTTATTGGTGTTCAATTTGCCAACATACAGAATAACACCCAGTGCCCATCCCGTCAAGTGCCCCCTCAGTGCCCATCACCCATTCACCCCCCCCACCTCCCCTTCCACCACCCATAGTTCGTTTCCCAGAGTTTGGATTCTTTATGTTCTGTCTCCCTTTCTGATATTTCCCACACATTTCTTCTCCCTTCCCTTCTATCCCCTTTCACTATTATTTATATTCCGCAAATGAATAAGAACATATAATGTCTGTCCTTCTCCGATTGACTTATTTCACTCAGCATAATACCCTTCAGTTCCACCCACGTTGAAGCAAATGGTGGGTATGTGTCATTTCTTTTTTTTTATAATAAATTTATTTTTTATTGGTGTTCAATTTCCGAACATACAGAATAACACCCAGTGCTCATCCCGTCAAGTGCCCCCCTCAGTACCTATCACCAATTCACCCCCCCACCCACCTCCCCTTCCACCACCCCTAGTTCGTTTCCCAGAGTTAGCAGTCTTTATGTTCTGTCTCCCTTTCTGATACGTCCCACACATTTCTTCTCCCTTCCTTTATATTCCCTTTCACTATTATTTATATTCCCCAAATGAATGAGAACATATAATGTTTGTTCTTCTCCGACTGACTTACTTCACTCCGCATAATACCCTCCAGTTCCATCCACTTGAAGCAAACGGTGGGTATTTGTCATTTCTAATGGCTGAGTAATATTCCATTGTATACATAGACCACATCTTCTTTATCCATTCATCTTTCGATGGACACTGAGGCTCCTTCCAGAGCTTGGCTATTGTGGACATTGCTGCTAGAAACATTGGGGTGCAGGTGTCCCGGCATTTCATCGCATCTGTATCCTTGGGGTAAATCCCCAACAGTGCAATTGCTGGGTCGTAGGGCAGGTCTATTTTTAACTCTTTGAGGAACCTCCACACAGTTTTCCAGTGTGGCTGCACCAGTTCACATTCCCACCAACAGTGTAAGAGGGTTCCCTTTTCTCCACATCCTCTCCAACATTTGTGGTTTCCTGCCTTGTTAATTTTCCCCATTCTCATTGTGGTTTTGATTTGTATTTCCCTGATGACAATTGATGCAGAGTATTTTCTCATGTGCGTGTTGGCCATGTCTATGTCTTCCTCTGTGAGATTTCTGTTCATGTCTTTTGCCCATTTCATGATTGGATTGTTTGTTTCTTTGCTGTTGAGTTGAATAAGTTCTTTATAGATCTTGGAAACTAGCCCTTTATCTGATATGTCATTTGCAAATATCTTCTCCCATTCTGTAGGTTGTCTTTGAGTTTTGTTGACTGTATCCTTTGCTGTGCAAAAGCTTCTTATCTTGATGAAGTCCCAATAGTTCATTTTTGCTTTTGTTTCTTTTGCCTTCGTGGATGTATCTTGCAAGAAGTTACTGTGGCTGAGTTCAAAAAGGGTGTTACCTGTGTTCTCCTCTAGGATTTTGATGGACTCTTGTCTCACATTTAGATCTTTCATCCATTTTGAGTTTATCTTTGTGTCTGGTGCAAGAGAGTGGTCTAGTTTCATTCTTCTGCATGTGGATGTCCAATTTTCCAGCACCATTTACTGAAGAGACTGTCTTTCTTCCAATGGATAGTCTTTCCTCCTTTGTCGAATATTACTTGACCATAAAGTTGAGGGTCCACTTCTGGATTCTCTACTCTGTTCCATTGATCTATGTGTCTGTTTTTGTGCCAGTACCACCCTGTCTTGATGACCACAGCTTTGTAGTACAACCTGAAATCTGGCATTGTGATGCCCCCAGCTATGGTTTTCTTTTTTAAAATTCCCCTGGCTATTAGAGGTCTTTTCTGATTCCACACAAATCTTAAAATAATTTACTCTAACTCTCTGAAGAAAGTCCATGGTATTTTCATAGGGATTGCATTAAACATGTAAATTGCCCTGGGTAACATTGACATCTTCACAATATTAATTCTGCCAATCCATGAGCATGGAATATTTCTCCATCTCTTTGTGTCTTCCTCAATTTCATTAAGAAGTGTTCTATAGTTTTTAGCCCACAGCAAATATAATTCTCAATGGGGAAGCACTGGGAGGCTTTCCCCTAAGATCAGAAACAAGACAGGGATGTCCACTCTCACCACTGCTATTCAACATAATACTGGAAGTCCTAGCCTCAGCAATCAGACAACAAAAAGACATTAAAGGCATTAAAATTGGTAAAATTTATTCTTAAGGCTGACCGTGAAGACCATTTAATTTATTAGCATTTGGCTGAACTAAACACAGAAAGGACAAGGAGAAAAAAAGAGTTGTGGCTGCAATACTACAAAAGAAAAGAAATCCTGCAATCTGCAAAGGAAACAAGTTACAATTAAAATGCTAATTGCAAAAAAAGTGAAATGCTAATTGCATATGTAATACACTGTTTGATACATGATAGGTCACTTCTTTTGGCTAAAAAGGATATAAATCAGACGATATGGCGGGGGTGTGTGTGAGTTACATGTTATACTTTGATACTGAAAACCCTTGCTTGTTAAGTCAAAATAAGCTCATGAAATTCATTAAGAAAACAAAGGAATCTGAAAGTAACATAGAGATACTGGCCCTCTGTCTTATTAGTGCTGAGAGAGAACACGAAATGGACAAGGTCTGACCCAAGATGGCACACTATCCTGCTATTATATTACTCCAGAATAATCACATCAAAAAGTGAGATCTGGGGATCCCTGGGTGGCTCAAGGATTTGGCGCCTGCCTTTGGCCCAGGGCGTGATCTTGGGAGTCCTGGGTGATATCAAGTCCCACATCTGGCTCCCTGCGTGGAGCCTGCTTCTCCCTCTGCCTGTGTTTCTGCCTCTCTCTGTATCTCTCTCTCTCATAAATAAATAAATAAATAAATAAATAAATAAATAAATAAATAAAATCTTTAAAAAAACCATTAAAAACCAGTGAGATCTTTTAGTTCATGCCAGCCTTTCTCAGGCCTCACCCCAGCAGTTAGAAGGGGAGTACGTGTCTATCAAGAAAGACCTAATAAAAGATACATAGTTTTTTACAAGAACATAAACCTTAACTTTTTACAGTGCAACTCCCAGACCAAGAGCAGCCACTTAAAAAGAACTACATGGAAAGTTAATTACATCTGCTTTACCCTCTACATCACTAAGCTATACTGTCAGAAAAACAGATTTAAAATATAACATGGTGAAGGCACTCATCAGAATTAAATAGGGGAACAATGGTCATAAACAACTCGCAAATGTTAGTGGCACGTGACACTGGAGATTGATTACCTCACTCCTACTCTGTGGACACATGTCCTCTGGGAACTCTGCTCCCCATTTCCACACTCCTGGGCCCCCGTGCGAGAGCTTCTACCATTTGGAACAGCACCTGTGACCAACGGGGAGTGCACGGGTGGAGAAATGTAGCAGACAGTGCGCTGGCCCTCAAAGACTTCTGCCTTGCAGTGACACACTTTACTTCTTTTCACATTTCATTGACTAAAAAGTCACATGACCATAAGTAACATAACCTTATATGTGTCTGTGAACAGCAAATATCAGACAGTATACAGCAGGATGGATAGATGCTTACAACAATATACAAAATTCTTTTTCATTCCAAGTGAATCGTCTGAAAGAAATTTTAGGTCATACACACAAAAGCCTATGATTTCACTTCTGGCATGCAAGGTAGGTACCACTATTATCATCATTCACATATAAGGAACAGAGGTGCCACGAGGTCAGACAATGAGGTATTATCATCACACTGTTGGCATGATATTCTTGGCACAGCCAGAATCCAAGTCCAAGCAATGTAGCTCCACAGCCCCGGCCCTGAACTACCACCACAGATGTGTGTGCACCAGAATGGAGAGCCCGGGGATCTGCACACACGGAATACTCCTTACTACACCCAATTGACCATATAGCTAAGGCACTCCAAGAGAGGTGACTAGACAAACATAATGACAATGAAATGACCTCAAGGATGAAAGACAAAGGAACAAAAGAAAAAAGAAAAGAGGCAGCGAAAGGTCCACACTTGACCTGGATGAATAATGAAAGGTGTCCTGGAGGTTGCAGGATCCCTCCCTCTAGAAATTACCTTTAGTGCCTTGAGCCTCACACCAGACTCTCACTCATTCAATGAGTGGTAGCTGAGTGCCTAAGGGACCAAACTAAACTTCAAGGAGTACTACTCAGTCCCTCCTCCACCGAAATCAAATGGAGCTGGTGACAAAAGTTCACTTGTAATTCTATGCTAGATTCTGGGACACATATTCCTGTGATACTGTGAATATGGTGGTGATGTCTCCAAGTCAGCCCATAAAAGCAGGTTTCAATCCATCCTATGAGGGGTGTCTGGGGGGCTCAGGCAGTTAAGCATCTGCCTTCAGCTCAGGTCATGATCTCAGAGCCTCAGGGAGGAGCCCCACATCAGGTGCTCAGCGGGCAGTCGGTCACCTTCTTTCTCTCCCTCTGCCACTTCTTACCTGCTCATTCATTCTCTCTCTCTCTCTCTCTCTCTCTCTCTCGTAAATGAATAAACTGTTTTAAGAAAAAAAATCTACCCTGTGAGATTCTACCTCAACCTTGACTTTTCTTCCAACAGAACTTGTGTTTCTATAGCCCTTTTCACACAACTCAGAGAAGCGTGGACCTAGCCTCTGTACAATCGCCACATCCCGTTCCATCTCGGCCCTGAGGAACAGGCCACTCCCTTTTACCATCTGGGTCCACAATGAATTGTGGTCAATGTACTCTGAGAACCAATGCAGAATGTCAGGCCCACGCTCATGACCAAACACCTTCCCGGCAACAGGACATGAACTACCACCTACCCTGGCAATAAAACAAGGGTTCTGAAAACCACACAGTCCAGAGACTGAGGAGATAACGAGAGATGAAGCGGGGTACTGCTAACGCCAACACAAGGCTCGGCAAGCCAGTCACCTCTGGTCACGTACAATCACCTGTAGGATGATTTGGCAAAGCTGAATACAGTGGGAGACACATGTTCATGCCCCAACAAATCCACTGTTAGGTAGAATAGCTCAGGAGCTTGTAACTTCCCTACTAGAATTCCTGGTCTCTGGAGATGGAGAAAAACAGGAATCACCTCCACAAGGGAAGTGAGAACTGCCTTCCTGCCTCCACTCATTCCAGGCAATCAACTACCTGCTCTTATGTGATGCTCAGGAGGAAACATCCCACGTGCATTTTTGTAGAGCAAATAGACTCCTGTTATTAAATTAGGAATCGATCCAAAAGTAAGGTGACTGTTCTGCAACGAAGCATGGTTGAATAAACACTTAAATCTCACACTAACTTTCAGAAGGCAGCTGATGTGTTACGCTGAACACAGACTACCTCGGTAGGAGACAGCCCCATCAAGCAACCATTTCGGGACATCTGTAAGAAGAGAAACTGAGCATTTCCAATGACAACCTGGCTCCTAATCACTCAGCCCCAGTCCCACACAGATCTCTAAGAAGGGCTACATATGGTCTCTGTCTTGAGAGTGTGAATTACAAAGGCAACTGTTTACTCAGGGTCTCAGGAATTCCTATCTTTGGCAGACTTTACCTGTTTCTGTGCCAGAAAAAAATGTCAACTATAACGTAAGAAATAAGGTTGTCTGCTTCCTCCAACACAGCTGGCTGAACAATTACCTTGGACTGCCCAAGGAGCATTACCAGCTTCTGATGCCCAGGTCTCCACTCTGTCAGACCAGGTGGCCATGGATCATTTGCAACATCTGGCTATCTTTTCCCTTTCCTCCCACCAAGGCAAATAGGACTGCAGAGGCAAGTAACATAACCACCCCAACCGGGTTACTCTGAACCTAACACCACCTCTCCCCTTTCGAACAGTACAATTTGTTTCTAACAAGCCCTGTACCCCCCCAAGTATCTTATAAAATATTCTTTTGAATCTCACTTACTACTATGTAAATCTCACCTTCCCTCCCCCACTACTTTGCTTCTCGTTGCTTCTAGACTCAAATAAAAGAGGAAACCAAAGGCCTGCACAGAAAATAAGTTTATAAAACCACTGCTCAAAACATGATCTCTCTGTCTTTCTCTCTCTCTCTTTCTCTCTTTAATAGCTTGGCTGTATCAATTATCTTGGAAATAACTTTTTTCCAAGCAACACTCATGGTGCTAATTAGTAAGAAAATTGGAATTACTGAAGGATGAAGATCACACATAAACTTCAAATTGGTCTTTCATTTTCTAATGTTTCCTACTTGGAAATATAAATATAAATAAATTCTTGTTAATAGGTTACCTTCTGAGCATCTGTTCAAGACTTACTTGTAGACTCAGACAAAGAAGACTTCCACTTTTAAAATTCTACCTAAATCGCAAGTATTAAAATCTTCACAAATTCACATGAATATCGAGATTTAAAATAAACTAATTATCCATCATATCTTCCTCCCTCTGGTCAACTACCCTGTCCACAACTTTGTGTGTTTCATTAAAAACAACATTCCAGGCTATCTTTTCCAAAGGAGAAACTGAATATTTCCAATTACAAATATAATTTGGCAGGGAGTTGGTATTCAAAATACACAACGAATTCTTTACAAACCAGCAATAAAAATAAGAACCAAATGATAAAACTAGGTAAAGCGAGACTTTTGGTTTCAGCTCAGATCATTAGGGAGAATGAAAGTCACAGAGCAAACTGCCTCTCGGAAATCAGAAAAAAACAGAGGAATAGAGAGATTCATGGCCAAGATCAGCTTAGCAAAGCAGAAGCCGGTGGAGCCAGAAGCTTGTAGGAAAACAAAAATGGTAACTCTGATGAATTGATGGTGACTGGATGCGGAAGTCTGAGAGTCAAAAACCTCCTGAGCCCCAGTCCTAGGGGAGGAGGCCCCTGCACGTTCCTTGCACCAAATTCTCATAGTGAAGACTGGAGAAAAATCCCCTTGGGTTTGCAATAGAAGAATAGAGAAACAATCATTTTGAAATACGTTAAGTCAAGAGCTTTTTCCGTAACCGAGGCCTGCCCTCTGAGAAAAGCAGCTTTAAATAGAGCCCTATTGGACCTGGGGAAAGAGCTGTAAGGTGAACTCCAGCCCCTGCTAGCCTTCCTGACCCAACTAAGGAAGGAGGGGAAAAAAGGAGGCTAAGAAATGCTTATAGGAGTCAGCAGAGCCCAGGACTCAGGCCCACTAAATAACGGACACTTAACCATCAAGATCACAAGAACAACTCCCCACCAACGGGGTGCCAGTGAAACCACAGTGGTCATAGCTGAGAGATGCACATCAAAGACCTCAAGAGAGTTCCTTAAAGAGCCAGAGGAGGAGGCAGGGAACGGGAGAGACACGAAGGTTTCCGAAGCCTCTGACACTGACAGCTATAGCAAACATTCAACACAACCTAACCTCTAGCTGGCTTAACATAAAAGCTCACACTAAAAGCTGGATTATATCAGTTCCTATTACCCAATAACTATGTCCAATTTTCAACAAAAATAATTACAAGACATGATAAGAGAGAAACACAGTTTGAAGAGATAAAGCAATCATAAGAATCAGACTCAGATATGACACAGATTTATGGAAGCAGGAGAAATACGGAGATTAAAATAAGTATGATGAATATGCTAATGCCTTAGCGGATTAATATGCTAATGTGAGATGGAAACTCAGAGAGAATTAAAGTGAAATGCGAGAAACCAAGAACAGTGTAACAGCAATGAAGGCTGCCTTTGGACGTGGCCAAGGGAAAAATCAGTAAGGTCGAAAATATGTTCATGGAAATTCCCAAAAGTGAAATGCAAAAAGAAACAAAATATCCAATAACTGTGGAACAATGCAAAAAGGATAGCAAACACATGATGGAAAACACCAGAAGGAGAACAAAGAGAGGAAGGAGAAGAAATATTCAAAGTAATAATAGCTGAAAATTCTCCAATATTAATGATAAAACACCAGACCACATACCCAGGAAGCTCAGAGAACACCAAACAGAATAAATGCCAAAAAGATCTACATCTTGCACTAATACTCAAACAGCAAAAACCAAAGATAAAGATACTGAAAAGAGCCAGAGGGGAGAAAAAAGCACCTTATCTACAGAGGACGAGGATAAGAAATACATCAGACACCTCATCAGAGATCATGCAAGCAAGAACAGAGAGGGTGCAGGTAAAAAAAGGTTAAAAAGAAAAACCCACCACCTAAGAATTCTGTAGCTGGTGAAATTGTACTTCAAAAGTGAAAAGAGGACCCCTGGGTGGCTCAGCAGTTGAGCGCCTGCCTTCAGCCCAGGGCGTGATCCTGGGAACCCGGGATCGAGTCCCATGTCCGGCTCCCTACATGGAGCCTGCTTCGCCATCTGCCCGTGTCTCTGCCTCTCTCTCTATCTCTCTCTGTCTCTCATGAATAAATAAATAAAATCTTAAAAAAATAAAAATAAAAAACAAAAAAGTGAAAAGAAATAAAAACAAAACACTCAAATAAACCCAAGGAATTTACTGCTCAGCAGACTTGTCTTGCAAAAAGTATTAAAACCAGCGTGCTGAGTTCTTAAGGAATATGACAAAGTGAAGTCAATTAAAGCAATGTTATAAAGGATGGGGAAAAAAGGAATTGAATATATTCTCCTATAAGGCAACTGCACTACCTGTGAAAAGGTGTAATGTTATTTCAGAGTGGACCTGGATTAGTTAGAAATGAATATAACAAACTGTAGGGCAAGCACAAAAAATTCTTTTAAAGAAGTATATGGGGATCCCTGGGTGGCGTAGCGGTTTGGCGCCTGCCTTTGGCCCAGGGCGCGATCCTGGAGACCCGGGATCGAATCCCACGTCGGGCTCCCGGTGCATGGAGCCTGCTTCTCCCTCTGCCTATGTCTCTGCCTCTCTCTCTCTGTGTGACTATCATAAATAAATAAAAATTAAAAAAAAATATTTAAAAAAAAAAAAAGAAGTATATGGACAGGGTTGTCTGGGGGCTCGGTTGGTTCAAGCGTCTACCTTCAGCTCACGTCATGACCCCAAAGTCCTGCAATAGAGCCCTGCATTGGGCTCAGTGGGGAGTCTGATTATCCTTCTCTCCTGCAACTTCCTCCCCCTGCTCCTTCTCTCTCTCTCTCTCAAAACTAAAATCTTTAAAAAGAAAAAGTATATGAATATGCTAAGAAAGAATGGAATCCCATAAAATGTTAAACTAAAAGCAGAGACGGAAGAGAAAGAGAGGGTGATAAAAATATAAAAAAGAACAACTGTAATGAGTGAAAATCAGTTGCAAACATGGTGAATATTAACCCAACTACAGCAACAATTACCTAAAATGTGGATGGTCTAAATATGCCAATTAAAACAAGAGACTGGAGGTGCCTGGATGGCTCAGTGATTGAACATCTGTCTTCCGCTCAGGTCGTTAATACTGGGGTCCTGGGATCCAGTCCCACATAAGGCCCCCTGCTCAGTGGGGAGCCTGGTTCCCCTCTGCCTAGGTCTCTGCCTCTCCTTCTATGTCTTTGGTGACTAAATAAATTAAATCAAGCAAGCAAGCAATCAAACCAGAGACTGCAAGAGCAGATAAAAAGATCCAACTATATGCCGTCTACAAGATACCTACTTTAAATAGAAGTACAGGGATCCCTGTGTGGCGCTGCGGTTTAGCGCCTGCCTTTGGCCCAGGGCGCGATCCTGGAGACCCGGGATCGAATCCCACGTCGGGCTCCCGGTGCATGGAGCCTGCTTCTCCCTCTGCCTGTGTCTCTGCCTCTCTCTCTCTCTCTCTCTGTGACTATCATAAATAAATAAAAAATTTTAAATAGAAGTACACAGGTAGAAGAGAAGTAAAGGAAGGGGGAAAGAAACCAGGCCTACACCACCCAAAAGAAAGCTGAAGAACTCATATCAATTTCAGACAAGGCAGATGGCAGAATGAGGAAAATTCTCAGGGATAAAAGAAGGTATTACACAGTGAAAAAGGGATCAATTCTCTGAGAACACAGAACACTCCTTACTGTGTATGTATGTGCCTAACAAGAGAGGGTCAAAATACATGAGGCAGAACTGATAACATCCAAGGAGTCATGGATAAACACACTAGCACCTTTAGAAACTTCTATAGCCTTCTACACAATAATTGACAGACCCACTAGGCAGAACATCAGTGCGGATACAGTTGAACACAACAGCACCAACTAGTCTAACACTTCATCTAACACAGCACTACACAGTCTTCACAAACTCACGCAGAACCAGACAGACCACATCCTGGCCATAAAACACACTGTAACTATCTAAAAGAATGGAAATCACACACCATTAGCTTAGACCACATGGAGTTAAGTAAGAGAAATACAGCAGAAGAATCTCCATACATTTGGAAATTAAATGAGTTAAAGTTGAAGCACTGAAATTTTTAACTATTCTGAACTAAATGGAAATACAACTTATGCAAATTTGTGGAAGGCTGCAAAGGAGTGGTTAGAGGAAGATTTCAGCATTGAAGGCATATGTTAGAGAGAGAGAGAGAGAGAAGAGAACACTAAAATCAGTAACTTAAGCTTCTACCTTAGGAAACAAGAACAAGAAGAGCCAGGAGAAGAAAAGGAAGAATAAAATAGAAATCTGTGGAATTGAAACAGGCAAACATGGCTAGGTGGCTCAATCGGATAAGCATCTGAATCTTGGATTTGGCTCAGGTCATAATCTCAGGGTCATAAGACTGAGCCCTGAGTCAGGCTCTATACTCAGCAGGTGAGTCTGCTTGAGATTCTCTCTCTCTCTCTTCCTCTCCTTCTCCTCTGCTCATTCTCTCTCTCTTTCTCAGAGGAAAGGAAAGGAAAAAGGAAAAAGGAAAGGAAAGGAAAGGAAGGAAGACGCCCAGTTGGCTCAGCGGTTGGGTGCATGATCCTGGATTCCTGGGATCCAGTCCCACATCCAGCTCCCTGCATGGAGCCTGCTTCTCTCTCTGCCTATGTCTCTGCCTCTCACTCTCTCTGTGTCTCTCATGAATAAATACATAAAATCAAGAGGGAAGGAAGGAAAGGAAGGAAAGGGAAGGAAGGGAAGGAAGGGAGGGAGGGGAGAGAGAGAGGAAAACAATTGGGGAAAAAAACAACAAAGTCAAAAGCTGGTTCTTTAAGATGATTCATAAAATTGGTAAACCTACAGCCAGGCTAGCCAAGAAAAAATGAGAAAAGAGACAAATTACTAATACCAGAAATGAAAGAAGAGTCGTCGCTATGGATCCCACGGAGATTAAAAATTAAAGGTAACGATAATCCTATGCCCTCAAATTTGAGGATTTACATGACACGCACCAATTCCGTAAAAGACACAAGTAACAAAAACTCCTACACAAAGAGAAATAGGTGATCTCAATAGGCCTATACCTAAAGAGAAATTAAATCAATAATTAGTAACCTTCCTCAACAGCAAGCACTGAGCCCTGACGGCTTCACTGGCAAAAATAAGAAGATGACATTATACCAATTCTCAAACTCTTTCAGAGAAAATAAAAGAGAGGCTGTACTTCCAACTCATTCTATAAGGCCAGCCTTATCCTACTATCAAAACCAGATAAAGACAGCAGAAGAAGGAAAACTATAGTAGTCTATACTTTTCTATAGAGATATAGACTACTATATAGTCTATAGACATATAGACTACTATATCTCTTATGAACAGAGATGAAAAACTCTTCAAAAAAATTTGAAAAATTTCAAATCAAATTCAACAACATATAATATGGATGCTATACCAAAACCAATGTTTTTTTTTTTCCAGGAATGCACAGGCTGTATAATATGCAGAAGTATTAGTGTAAGCCATCACTCCAACAAGATAAAAAATATCTATTTGATCATATCAACAGATGCCAAACAATTATTAAGAAAAATCCAACACGTATTCATGATAAAAGTTACCACCAAACTGGGAATAGAGGGGACTTCCTCAACTTGATAAACATGTATAAAATACCTAGAGCAAACCTACTTAATGGTGAAAAACTAGATTTCCCTCTAAGATCAGTAACAAGGCAAGGATATTCCCCTCTTACCACTAGTAAAGATTCAGTACTTAAGAAGAAGTCCTAGCTAATCCTCTAGGAAGGGAAAAGAAAAGAAAAGATTTACATATGGGGAAGGAAAAGGTAAAACTGCCTTTGTTCAGAGACAACATGACTATGTATGTAGAAAATCCTAAAGAAACACGAAAAAAACTCTGGGAACTAGTAAGTGATTATAGCAATGATTCAGGATGCAAACTTCATGTACAAATATCAATTACTTTCCTATATACCTGTGTTCTATGAAAGAGAGAAGAAAAAGGCTGACAAGTCCACCTTGATGAGAAATGGCTTCTTAAGGGGACTTATGGACAGAAGTGTGTCTTGGGAGGCTGAAAAATTAGTAGATCTCCACAACCCCACCTCCAGTGAGACCTGTTTTGGGGCCCAAGAAGCTGGCGGGTAACTGCTGGAAGCCCACCCAGGAGGAAATGCTTGAAAATCATAATCCTATCTCTAGAGCAGATGAAGGACATTCATGGGTGACTTAAGGGTGTGACCAGACAAAAAGAAAGAATATGAGAGGGACCTGTGCTCCAGAAGGCTTCAGGCCACAGAGAGCCATCAGCATGGTGGGTCTGCCCAAGATAGCATTGTTCACACTGCCAATGAACAATGGGAATTTGAAATTAAAAACAAAATACCATTTACATTAGTGCCCAATCTAACAAAAAGTGTACAGAATCTCAATTCGTATAAAACTCAGCTGATGAGGAGCCCGGGTGGCTCAGCGGTTTAGCGCCGCCTTCAGCCCAGGATCTGATCCTCGAGACCCAGGATCAAGTCCCACGTCGGGCTCCCTGCTTCTCTCTCTGCCTGTGTCTCTGCCACTCTCTCTCTCTCTCTCTCTGTGCTCTCTGTGTCTCTCATGAATAAATAAATATTTTTAAAAACTCAGTTGAAAGAAATCAAAGATGATCTCCATAAGTAAATTCCATGTTTACGGACAAGAATATATAATATGATCAAGATGTCAATTCTTCCCAACTTGGTTTATATATACAACACAACCCCAACCCAAATCCTAGCAAGTTATCACATATATATGACAAACTCATTCTCAATTTTACATGAATAGGCAAAAAAAAAAAAAAAACAGAACAGCTGACACAATATTGAGAAATACAAAGTCAAAGGACTGACACCAACCAATTTCAAGATTTCCTATAAAGCTTCAGTAATAAAGACACAGCAGTATTGGTCAAAGAACAGAAAAACAGGGATCCCTGGGTGGTGCAGCAGTTTAGCGCCTGCCTTTGGCCCAGGGCGCGATCCTGGAGACCCGGGATCAAATCCCACGTCGGGCTCCCGGTGCATGGAGCCTGCTTCTCCCTCTGCCTGTGTCTCTGCCTCTCTCTCTCTGCGTGTGTGTGACTATCATAAATAAATAAAAATTTACAAAAAAAAAAAAGAACAGAAAAACAGATCTGTAGAACATAACAGAGCTCAGAATAAAACCCACACGAATACAATCAACTGGTCTTTGGCAGAGGAGCAAAGACGATTCAGTGAAGAAAGGCCAGTCTTTTCAAATACTGATGCTAGACAACTGGATATTCACATGCAGAAAATCTTTGAATCTAGGCATAGAACTTATCCCTGTTCACAAAAATGAACTCAAATTAGATCACAGAACTAAATATAAAGACAAATCTGCACAATTCCTGGGTGACTTTGAGCATGGCAAGGAGTTTTTCCATGCAACTCCAAAAGCCCAACGTATGAAAGAGAAATTGCAAGGTTGGACATTATTAAAATTAAGAACTTCTGTTCTGTGAAAGAAACCGTTCAGAGAATGAAGAAACAAGCCACAGACTGGAAAAAAAATATTTGCAGAACACGTATCTAATAAACGACACGTATCCACAAAAGACAACTGTTAAAACTCAATGATAAGGGAAAAACACAACTCCCTTAAAAATAGGCAAAAAATGGAAAAGACACTTCTGTAAATCTAAGACTGTTCTAAAAAGAAGTCTACTATTTCAAAGGTATCTAATGAGAAAACTGTCCAAAGAATCCAAAAAGACGTTTCTGCAAAGATGATACAAAAATAGCCAATAAACACACAAAAAGATAATGAACTTCATCAGTCATCAAGGAAACGTAAACCACAGCAACAAGGAGGTATCATGTCCCACCTTCTTCTAGAAAGGTGAGAACAAAAAAGTCAAACAAAAGCAAGTGTTAGCTAAAACAAGTGTTGGTGGGGCACTTCAGCGGCTCAGTTGGTTACACAGCCGACTCTTGATTTTGACTCAAGTCATGATACCAGGGTCGTGTGAGATTGAGCCCCAAATCAGGGTCTGTGTTCACAAGGAGTCAGCTTGAGATTTCCTCTCTGCCCCTCTCCCTCACCACTGCCCACCTCCCTGCTCGCTCTCTTGCTCTCTCTCTCAAATAAATAAAATCTTTTTTTAAAAAATAGGGTTAAAAAAAAATAATAATAAAAAATAAAAAATAAATAAATAAAAAAAATAAAAAATAGGGTTGACAAGCATACAGAAATCAGAAGCCTCACACACTGCTGGTGAGAATACAAAACAGTGGAGCCACCTTGGGAAACTGCTGGTTCTTCTAAGTGTTAAACACAGACTTAGCACTTAACCCAGCAATTCCGCTCCTACATACATGGCCCCCAGAAATGAAAATATGTCCACATAAATACCTGTATGTGAAGGTTCCTTTTTTTTTTTTTTCATTTTGTATTTTTTTTTTTCTCCAGGTGGGGTTTTTAACGGTCACTTTCCCACACTCTGGATAATTTCTGATCCCACCACAAGGAGCCCTTGAATTGGCTAATGTGAGAAACTGGGAATGAAGACCCCTTTTAACTGCCATCTTGCCGAGGGAGTCTCCTTTTTTTTGGAAAAAAAAATCGAAAGGTTATTGCGTGAGCCTGGATGAATCCCACTCTCAACCCTCCACGGTCCGACCCACCCCATCTCACCTCATACCCGTTTTTGGCAGGGAGAAGCAGGAGTACGTGGTCCCGAATTCTCCTCCTTCACCTTGTTAAACACTAGAGGGAAAGCCCGCCATGAATGGCAACGATTCACCTTCAAGCTGCCTCCCTTCATCCAACGTTAAAACCCTTTGCACATAAGGCAACGTGGAAGCTGATGTTTTTACTCACCTCGCTGTTTTAAAGCACCATTATGAAGTCAGGTTGTACAGTAATTAACAGTACCTTTTATATATATCTCATATCTGTCATTTATATATATATACACACACACACACACAAACTGGAAGAGGTAACAGCAGCTTATAGAAATGGATCTTCTTCAAGGTTTCCTGTGTGGTAAGCACCTGAAATACTGCATAAAAGGGTCTTGTGTGATGTGTCTCCCTGCTGCTCATTGGGCTCTGTTCTGCATGACCAGGAATGGTGCTGGCAAGAGAGCTCAGCGGCTGGAAGGAAAGTCTGCTGCTGAGCGTCACTATTTTCCACCCCCTGCTTGTGCTCCTATCTGATCAGGCTAGAGAAGACAACAAAACATACATAGTTAGAAAAAACTCCAATATATAGATTTCTGTAGAATTTCCTTTTTTTTCCCTCCTGTCCTTCCTCTGCAAGGTATTGTTGCTATGTCCTGTTACTGGTTTTTGCTGCAATAAACCCTCTTTGTTTCAATCACAGCAAGAAACAAAAATCCAAACAGAAACCCCTCTGAAAAGAGTAGAAAACAAAAGGTTTTACCTACAAAAAGGGGAGGGGGAGACAGGAGGGACCTTGGTTTTGTTTTTAAAAAGGACTGAAGATTAACATTGAAAAATCAGGAGATGATGTGCAACCCTTTGTGCAAGGCAAAGCCCTCTGGTACTTCCGCCTCTGGTTTTGTTTTAAATTTCCTTTTTCTCTTCTGCGTGCGGATACTTCTCTCCATCTTCATGTTGTCAGTGTTTTGCTGTGTTTTGTGTTTTCTTGTTTAACTTTGTGTCACTACCTCAGTCTGCCCTCATGTCCCTTACACACAAACAAAACATTCCTTCAGCAGAGCGAAGAGGTGGCGGATGACCGGCACGCTCCACGACCGGCCCAGCAGTCTCTGCGTCGCCAAGTGGCTCATGTTGGAGACATCAGTATAGTGGACAGGGAAGCCAAACACCCTTTCCATTTTAGTGCACCGTAAGATGTCCTCTTTCTCATTCATGAAGACGGGGACATGCTGGTCTTTGCCCTGCTTTATGGAGTTCGACCTAGTAGTAATGGTCCTCACTTTGCTGAACTTGGCTATCCAGCCGTGCTCCAGACACTCCTGCAGCTCCAGCTTATCATTCACAGTGGATGCCAATGGCCTCCTGTTCATACCAGGAAGGTTCCCCCAGAAGTAGTGGGCCCTGTGTGCAGCTGACACTTCTTTGGCATTAATCATCATAGGGTTGGACTCGAGAATTCGCGAGATGTCCCTCTTGTCACTAATGCCCATGGCCACCACATTCTCAAAGAGCCGGAAGAAGGGGCGGTCATCTCCCTCCTTGGGCCGCGCATCATGCAGCAGGTGGTAGAACTCAAAGAAGAGCCGGCCAGTGCCCTCGTAGAGTCCTTTATGGGCAGGATTGATGATGGAGAGACCATTGCAAGGACTGCCCCCAATCACCAGATCCAATGGGCCCCACTCCTGGATATGCTTCTGCGTGACGCTGCAGACGTCCCCAACATACATGATCTTCCCCACCGTGATGGAGTCCTTGCACACCTCGGAGGCGATGTAGCAGTCCACCTGAATCCCCAAATCCTTCAGCACCAGAAGCCCTGTAGCAATTCCATCAAATAGAGACAGCACCCGGATGGGCTTCCTCTTCTCAGCTGGGACAGGCAGGTAAACCTTCATAGGGTCAAATTCCTGGTCGTGGCTGTTGGTGAAGAACATCTGGAGCCATGAGGGCCAGTCGTCCCGCTGCCGCAGTAGCCCGTAAGTGCCCTTGTGCCCACACATGTAGCAGTTCCGGGGGTCCTCCTTGATGGCTGCCAGGTGGCCCCCAGCCCCAATAAGAGATCCACACCCTCCACACAAAAACACCTGCAGCAGTTATTGTTCCCACACATGAGCACCTTGCCCCCCACCCCCCACAGCAAATGGTGTGGTAGGACTGGTAGCTGTCATCATCATGGTGATACGTATGCACACTCCAGGAAGCAGTTCTTACAGTTTTGGCACATTTCTCCAACAAAGAGAGGGTGTTCCAGGGTAACGTTGAGGCTCCCACAAGAGATGCAAATGTCCTCGATGTTCTGGCACTTCTGCCGCACTTTGTACACCAGCTGCTCTCTTGTGCGTTCATCAATGATCTTAGGCTTCTCAGTCGTACTCTTTCGGGGCTTTTTGGCTGGGGGGGGTGGTGCATAGGCAGCTGCCTCAGGTTCGACCCACATGTCTGTGTAAACTTCTTTGTAGGGGTTCTTCTCTTCTTTGGGTGGCTTCAGGCCCTTGGGGCCAGAAGGCTGGAACCCTCCGAGAGACCACTCGATCATCTGTTTGTTCTGCACCTCCACGGACTTGGCAGTGTCGCTCTCATCGCTGTCGTGGCACGCTGGGAACAACTTCCCCGCATGGCTACAGGCCACCTGCAGGACTTCATAGATGGCTTTGCGGTACATGGGCTGCTTGTTGTATGTGGCCTGGTGGAAAGCACTGCAGAAGGAGCTCAGCGGCATCAACTTCTCAACACACACCATCAAGAACTTGCCATCTCCAAACCACATGACCCAGCGGGTGCCTTCAGCTCCTCAGCTCCGGCCTGTCATCCACCAAGACACAATGCGGCCTGGCCACCAGGAGAAGCCCCGACGTTTCCCCCACACCAGCTCCCCAGTGCCAAAGCCCCGGCCGTCCTCGTAGGCCAGCTCATCATTGGCTGCTTTGGTGGTGTTCTTGTCCCCAGCATCTGCCCCCACGGGCTCAGGTGTGGTGGCCACAGTGGGGGATGCAGGGTTGGTGGGCTGCTGCATTGCAGGAGGACTGGCCTCCTCCACCTTCTGAGACTAGCCAGACCCCTGGTTTTCTTCCACAGCATTCATTACTGCGATCACCTTGGCTTTTCTTCTCAGCCCATAAGGCCACGTGCAGCCCCTCTATGTAAAGATTCTTAGCAGCATTATTCATCATAGGCAATAGGTAGAAATGACCCAAATGTCCAAAGCTGGATAAAGAGGTTAACAAAGCTGGTATATCCATAAATACTACTGGGCCATAGAAAGGTATGAAGTATTGCTACATATTATCATGTGGATTAAGCTAAGTGACAGGAGCCGATGGCAAACAAATCTACCCACCATATGATTCCATTTACATGAATTGTCCAAAACAGGTAAATAGAAACAGAAAGTAGATTAGTGGTTGCATAGGGCTGGAGTGAGGAAGGGTCAGAGGATGAAGGATTAGCGGTAGACAGCTACATGAGACAGGGGTTTGTTGGGAGGAGATGAAATTATTCTAGAATCGTGGAGGTGGCTGCATCACTTTGTGCGTACACTTCACATCCTTGCACATATACTTGAGATGGGTAAACTGTCTGATATATGTCTCAATAAAGTGGTTACAAAGAGTTACTATCTAAATGTTGATGACACCCCAATCAGAGTTGCGAGATTTCACAAAAGGAAATATAAAAAGACAGCACAGTTCATACGTCCACTAAAAAAATAAATAAATAAATTACTGTTTCTCTTAAGTTCAAATTAAACTGGATGCCTTGTATTTTATCTGGCAACCCGACTCCCAAGTCTATTACCTACAACCTAGAACTTACTAATTATCCTCAAGATCCACGTATCCAACTACACAGTAGGAAGTTCTACTTGGTTAACTGCCAAATAGCAAATGAACATAAAACTAAAATCACCTTTCTTATGAGAAGATATTCAATTATGTCAGAAGTGGTAGGTCAGGGCTTGTGCAGGTCTCTGGAGCCCTCTCTCAACCCCCGATGGCCTGGCATCAACAATCTGGTGGTTGGATTAGTGGATGTGGTGTCTAGGAGCTGAGGTTTAACCAACACGGGGGAGGAGTTTCAATATGTTGAGAAACATCACCCTGATGGTGAGGGCAGGCTGAGCATCCAACTCCCTTTCTCAAAACAAAAATCACTTTCCTTCCCTCACCCATGGGTTCATTGCCATTGTCTTGACCTGGAAATCTCCAGGCCCATCCCATCTCTGTAGCAACTAAATTTTACTTCTGAAAAAAAAAAACCAGTCTGATATCATCATTCTGCTGCTTTAACCCTTTCAATATACTGGCTCCTACCATGGTCAAATAAAGTCAAAGCCAATTAAGAAGAGGTCTCTACCTGGGCCCCTGGGTGGCTCAGTTGGTTACACCCCGACTCCTGGTTTGGGCTCAGGTCCTGATCTCAGGGTCGGGACCCCGGATCCTTCACAGGGCTCCACACTCTGTGGGGAGTCTGCTAAAATTTCTCTCTCCATCTCCCTCTGCACATTCTAGCACTTGTGCGCATTCTCGCATACGTGCACATGTGGCTCGCTTTCTCTCTCTTGCTTGTTGACATACTTGAAAGTGAACAGAATGGGTCAAAAGACACACGTGAAGTTTGCGTGTGATAGAGGCTGGGAGTGGGGGGCAGCTAGTAAGAAACATAGAATGGACTAGAGGGGCACAGTAAACATTAAAAGCACATTTTACAGCAATTACAGGAAGATCCTTGTAATAGTACACATGCTACTGTGCCACTTAAATGCTAGCAACATCAATTTGTTTACTCATTGCTTTTCTAAAACCAGGATATCAGTGACTATGCTTCCTCGCCACTTACTAGTCACATTTACTTTGAAAAACCACCAAGCTTAAAACTCAAGAGCTAGTGTAACTAAGACTTTGAAAAAAAATTAGTGTCCTTTTCTTAGTAGAAATAACAACCACCTATCACTACTTTTTGGTCTTTCACGTGCTATAATTTAATACTAAATGCCTGCTTGTATTTGCCTAACCTATGTAACTATCAAAGAAAGAAGATCTTCACTATTGTATTTGAAACTCACAAACCACCTTGTTAACATTATAACATTATAATTTCCATTTTATAGGAAGGAAACAGTGGCCACATTACAACTAAATAGAGACACACATGCATGCATTGTTTTGGGCATGTCTGTTTAATGGTTAAGGGGTGCTGATGAACACAACGATACACAAAGGTACCGTGGCAATTCCATAAAAACTAAATCAAGCACTCTAGTCTTTACATGTATTGTTAGGAAAAATGCCACATCTCAACTTTTTCATTTCTTGAGAGTTGCTACTGCTTGAGGCAGGCAAATTTCAGCCAATTTGATGGAAAAAAATGGACTAAGATTTCTTCTAGCCTGTGAAGCAAAAGCACATTGCAAGTGGCTGATTTTCAAATACTATACATCAGTAACATCCTTCTCTCGTGACAGACAACCATAGCAAATTCACCTGAGTTTGGTTTTGGTGCAGATAGAGCTAAGGCACCACAGGTATCAATTTCCTACAGACTCAGGTAAGACTCACATCTTTTTTTTCAGCATCCGGAGGACAGACCCGGCACTTGCTGCCTCGGGCGACGTGGACGGAGGCTCTCGAGCTGTCCAGGGACCGTCTGTCCGCCGCTCGCGCTGCCCTAAACACGAGCCGCTTCCGCCTGGGCCCCTGGGCCCTCGCCGCTGCCCCGCGGGAGCCGGACGCCGCCCCCTCCTCAGGCCCCGCAGCTCCTCCAGCCAGCCCGTCTGCCCGGAACAGTCCGCGCGGCACCCACGCTCCGGGAGTGCCGGGTCCGGGAAGCACCGCCGGCGAGGCACCAGGCCGCAGCGCGCAGCCCACGACCGGTCACTCCTGCAGCTCGGGGTCCCTGCCTGCGCCCCGCCCGCGGCCCGTACCTTCCTCAGCGCAGACATCCTCGGGCGCTCGGAGTTCAGCAGGCGCAGGGCGACAGGGCACACAGCCCGTCCATCCGCAGGGCTGGCCGTCAGTCCGGGGGACCGCGCTCGAGCGCAGTGCACGCTGGGAGCCCCCCGCCGGCGCCTGCGCACTGGTCGACCGGGAGGCCCCGCACGCTGGGGGCCGGCCTGAGTGCGGAGGCACCTGGGGAGGGGCCACACCCGCACCGGGGAGCCCAGGCAGCACCGCGCCCTGCCGTCCGGGGGTCCTTCCGCCCCACCGCTCCCCCGCCGCCGCCGCCGCCGCCACGCGCCCCACCGCGCTCCAGCCCGGCACACGCTCGGAGCCCGCCGCCGGCGCCTGCGCACTGGGCGCCCAGGAGGCCTGGCGCGCTGGGGGCCGGCCGGCGCGCGGAGGCACCTGGGGAAGGGCCAGGCGAGCGCGGGGAGCCCAGGCAGCGCCGAGCATGGCGTCCGGGGTTCCTTCCGCCCCACCGCTCCCCCGCCCCTGCCGGCGCGCAGGCCCCGCCCCGGATGCCACCTGTGGCGCGGGTCCCCTGGCGCTGGAGGCGGCGGTAGCCTGCAGCACGTGCAGCTCGCCCGCAGCCCCACGGTCCCAGCGCCGCCTGTGCGGCTGGTGCCAGGGCGACACGAAGGTAGCGCGCGTCCCCCCAGGGGCGGTGCCCCGCATCCGGAGGACAGACCCGGCATTAGCTGCCTCGTGCGACGTGGACGGAGGCTCTCGAGCTGTCCAGGGACCGTCTGTCCGCCGCTGGCGCTGCCCTAAACACGAGCCGCTTCCGCCTGGGCCCCTGGGCCCTCGCCGCTGCCCCGCGGGAGCCGGACGCCGCCCCCTCCTCAGGCCCCGCAGCTCCTCCAGCCCGCCCGTCTCCGGCACAGCCCGCGCGGCACCCACGTCCCGGGAGTGCAGGGTCCGGGAAGCACCGCCGGCGAGGCACCCAGGCGCCGCGAGGGACGAGGCCGCCGCGCAGCCCGCGACCGGTCGCCCCGGCAGCTCGGCCCCCGCGGCTCGCACCTTCCTCAGCGCTGACATCCTCGGGCGCTCGCGGTTCAGCAGGCGCAGGGCGACATGCTTTGTGGCCCGTCTGTCCGCAGGGTCGGCTGGCCGTCAGTCCGGGGGACCGCGCTCGAGCCCAGTGCACGCTGGGAGCCCCTCGCTGGCGCCTGCGCACTGGGGCCTCACGGGGTAAACAACCCCCACTGAGCCCTGCACCAGGCAGGGGGTTGAGCAGCTCCCCCAAGTGCTAACAACTGAAAATCAGCACAATAGACTCTCCCCCAGAAGACCAGCGAGAAGGACAGGGGAAAAACAAGTTATTGACCAAGCAGCACTGGAAAGTTCCAGGGTAAGACAAGGGACTTGCAGGATACAGAATCAGACGATATTCCCCCTTGTTTTGTTGTTGTTGTTGTTGTTGTTGTTATTTTTTATTTCTGTTTGCTTCCCCCACCCCTTTTTTCCTTTCTTTTTTTTCTTTTTCTTCTCTTTTTCTTCCTTTTTTCTTCCTTTTTTCTTTCTTCTTTTTTCTTTTCTTTCCGTCTTTCTCTCCTCTCTTTTTCTCCTTTTCCCAATACAACATGTTTTTGGGCACTCTGCACTGAGCAAAATGACTAGAAGGAAAACCTCACCTCAAAAGAACGAATCAGAAACATCCTCTCTCCCATAGAGTTACAAAATCTGGATTACAATTCAATGTCAGAAAGCCAATTCAGAAGCATTATTATAAAGCTACTGGTGGCTCTAGAAAAAAGCAAAAAGGACTCAAGAGACTTCATGACTGCAGAATTTAGAGCTAATCAGGCAGAAATTAAAAATCAATTGAATGAGACACAATCCAAACTAGAAGTTCTAATGATGAGGGTTAACAAGGTAGAAGAACGAGTGAGTGACATAGAAGACAAGTTGATGGCAAAGAGGGAAATGAGGAAAAAAGAGACAAACAAGTAAAGGACCATGAGGATAGATTAAGGGAAATAAATGACAGCCTGAGGAAGAAAAACCTACGTTTCATTGGGGTTCCAGAGGGCGCCAAATGTGACAGAGGCCCAGAATATGTATTTGAACAAATCATATCTGAAAACTTTGCTAATCAGGGAAGGGAAACAGGCATTCATATCCAGGAAATAGAGAGATTCCACCCCCTGAAATGAATAAAAACTGTTCAACACCTCGACATTTAATGGTGAAGCTTGCAAATTCCAAAGATAAAGAGAAGATCCTTAAAGCAGCAAGAGACAAGAAATCCCTGACTTTTATGGGGAGGAGTATTAGAGTAACTGCAGACCTCTCCACAGAGACCTGGCAAGCCAGAAAGGGCTGGCAGGATATAGTCAGGGTCCTAAATGAGAAACACATGCAACCGAGAATACTTTATCCAGCAAGGATCTCAATCAGAATGGAAGGAGAAAGAAAGAGCTTACAAGACAGGCAGGAACTGAAAGAATATGTGACCTCCAAACCAGCTCTGCAAGAAATTTTAAGGGGGACTCTCAAAATTCCCCTTTAAGAAGAAGTCCACTGGAACAATCCACAAAAACAGGGACTGAATAAGTATCATGATGACACTAAACTCATATCTTTCAATAGTAACTCTGAACGTGAACGGGCTTAATGACCCCATCAAAAGGCGCAGGGTTTCAGACTGGATAAAAAAGCAGGACCCGTCTATTTGCTGTCTACAAGAGACTCATTTTAGACAGAAGGACACCTACAGCCTGAAAATAAAAGGTTGGAGAACCATTTACCATTCGAATGGTCCTCAAAAGAAAGCAGGGGTAGCCATCCTTATATCCGATAAACTAAAACGTACCCCGAAGACCGCAGTGAGAGATGAAGAGGGACACTATATCATAATTAAAGGATCTATCCAACAAGAGGACTTAACAATCCTCAATATATATGCCGCGAATGTGGAGGCTGCCAAATATATCAATCAATTAATAACCAAAGTGAAGACGTACTTAGATAATAATACACTTATACTTTGTGACTTCAATCTAGCGCTTTCTACACTTGATAGTTTCCTAAACACAACATCTCCAAAGAAACGAGAGCTTTAAATGATACACTGGACCAGATGGATTTCACAGATATCTACAGAACTTTACATCCAAACTCAACTGAAAATACATTCTTCTCAAGTGCACATGGAACTTTCTCCAGAATAGACCACATACTGGGTCACAAATTGGATCTGAGCCGATACCCAAAGATTGGGATCGTCCCCTGCATATTCTCAGACCATGATGCCTTGAAATTAGAACTAAATCACAACAAGAAGTTTGGAAAGACTTCAAACACGTGGAGGTTAAGGACCATCCTGCTAAAAGATGAAAGGGTCAACCAGGAAATTAAGGAGAAATTAAAAAGATTCATGGAAACTAATGAGAATGAATATACTACCATTTAAAACCTTTGGGATACACCAAAAGCAGTCCTGAGGGGGAAATACATCACAATACTAGCAGCCATCCAAAAGCTGGAAAGAACTCAAATACAAAAGCTAACCTTACACCTAAAGGACCTAGAGAAAAAAAAAAAAAAAAACAGCAAATAGATCCTACACCCAGCAGAAGAGAGTTAATAAAGATTCGAGCAGAACTCAATGAAATCGAGACCAGAAGAACTGTGGAACAGATCAAACAAAACCAGGAGTTGGTTCTTTGAAAGAATTAATAACATTAATTAATTAGAGGTATTGAATAATATAAATGGTGAAGTAACCTCGTACTTGGAATTTAAAAAATTCTATCAGATGGTAGCGTGGAAAATACAGAAAGGAAAGAACAACTAGAAGGCTATAAAAGTGTAGGTTGAATCCAACAGATTTTGCCTTGGATATTTGGGTGATCATCCTACCTTAATCAGATTTGAAAGGTCTTTGAGACTGATTATTTCTTACCCCTTCTTGAAACATTGTGGGTAGTACATTTCCAAAGAAATTCAAAACATAAATGATAGATAGCATTTTCATGAAGATAAATTTAGAATAATTTTAAATACTGTAACAGAGTCTAGGTAGGAAAACAAAACATGTTAGTTATTTTAGCACAGAAAATTTGACAACACAGAAAATTTTACATGCAGGATTGGTTAAGCACATACTGCCTGTTATTGAGGAGTGGAGAAACCAAAAAGGAACACTGAGGTAACACACATACAGTATATATATATTTACCCTGAGAGCTGAAGTATGGTAGGAAGAGGATGTAGTTATTAGAACCTAATGGCTTAAAGGAGGGGCCCTGCAGAACTGGTGATATAGTACCTGCAAGCGGTGTGATGAAGCTGGTTCTGGCTTGGGTCAGATAACAGAGAACTGGAAACTGGAGCTGTGGCTGCTAGGTGTCTCCTTGTCCTGCCTCTCAGTGTGAATTCCAGTGCCTCCTATGGGCAGAATCTAACAGGAAGCTAGCTGACTAAACAGCATTATTTGCAGTATCCCAGTCCTAGTAGCATCACAGTAGAGAAGGGGGTGGTGTTGAGGCTGAGACAGCAGCTTAGTAAACCTTAATAGTTGTTGTCATCAAACTACTTGTAATGAGTTATTTCCAATAAAGTATATATTCAGGATTTTAGAATGAATCTAATTTCGTGGAAAGTGGCCTTGTTAATTTGCAAAGTAACAAACTCTAAAGTGCCATTTATCATTACAATTTCAATTTGGTAGTTCTTTGCTGATAGTTACAGTGGCAGGCCACTTGGACATTGTTTTGGCTTTTTAAAAAATCATAATTCAGAGAAAACTAATTCTGCTTGTTTTGATTTCTAAGACATGGGCTAAATGTAGTGAAATCAGAAAGAATAAATAATGGGCATGTAAGCTTGATGGACCCAAATCATAAACGGTGTCAGGGGATTTCATTTTATGGGTGGAAGCTGAAGACTGTTACCTGAATGGATTAAGTGTTACGTGTTTTCAGAATCAGGATTTCCCTTTCTATAAATTTCAAGTATAGGTATATAATCTCCGAGTAATGGTCTTTTTCATTATAATGCACCCAGTGCTGTGAGCATAACACCTAAATTATTTATAAATTACAAATTTAATCTTATCTGAGATGTTAGCTTTTGAATCTTTCTGCAGGTTACTGTAAACTCACTTTGTCTTTAAATCACTTTTAATGGAAGTTTTTGAGTAAAAATTTTAAAACATAAAATTAGTTTTTATCTAATATTTTCATAATGAAAGAATAAAATAACAGATGAATAACGTAGGTCAAGACATTATTTTAACCTAGGTTTAAGAAGTTATGGAATAACTTTTTTTTAAAAATAGTTCTTTTTTCTCTTTGAAGTTTTCAGACTTTAAATCTAACTTTGAAAATCAGTAACAATATTATCTAGTTATCTACATAGACATTTGGTTGTATGAATGATTTATATGTATCAAACGTTGATGATGGTCTAGTAGAAGTTAACCTTATTTTTTCAGTATTAGATTAAGATACTCACATGTAGTTCCCTAAGTCCTGTGATGAACATTTATTGTGATTTAACATAGAACCTAGCCTATGATAAACTATTTAGGAAAAACTTTTTTGAATGTCTCTTCCTTCCTAATATAAATCATAATAAGACTTACAGATCACATGTAGCTTGTTATAGATTAGTTATGCATATTTGTGATTTTTAAGACGCCTCCGAATTGCTTCATTTAGAAAAAAAAATTATTCACATTTAAAGAGTTAATTGATATCTTCCCTTCTACATATCTACCAATTTTGATTTGCTGGGAAGTTCTTTAAATTCAATCACAGATGACTTTGCATTTATATTCCAGCACCACTTGTTATCCCTTAAATATCTTCTGCATTTTTTGGAGCTTTTCAAATTGAGGCTCTCAAGATCTACTTTCTGTAACCAGTCTTTGCCTGAAGATATTCTACTTAATTTTTTAAAATATATAAATTTATCAGAAAACTCTTAGGCCCCATGAATTTCTTTGTTATAGTAAATGCCTTTCCTTGATGTTGTAGATGTTATTCAGTGAACCATTCCTTATTAACAATTCATCAGTTAATTTCTAGGATTAACTATTTTTTTTTCCATCTTTTCACTTGGGGAAGAAGTAGTAGGATTCTGTATTTTAAGGGAGAGTGCAGAAAGGGATATACACTTTTTTAAGAGGAGAAAAACATGGTTAAAAGACATTTTGAATTGAAGGAGAGCAGATGGGTGCCTCTTTATTTGTTGAGTACATTCTTTCAGAGCAGTCCTTTTCATCCCTTTTGGTCTCAAGACCTCTGTCTCTACAGTCATGAAAACTGAGAGCTGTTGTTTATCTTCTACCAATATTTACCATATTAAAAATTAAAGCTTGATAAATGAGTCACTTGGGTGACTCAATCAAACATCTGCCGTAGGCTCAGGTCAGGATCCTAGGGTCCTGGCATAGAGCTCAATGTCATACTATTCAGTGGGGAGCCTGCTTCTCCCGCCGCTCCTCACCCTTGCCTAAGAGTGCCTGCCATGTCCCCCAACTCAAAATCTTTATTTAAAAAACTTGATAACTATGAAAAATAATTCTAAAATCAGTTGATTGTAAACCCTTTAATGTTAGCTTATGTAATGTTTTTATGAAAAATAATTATAAAATTAAAAAAATAGATCTTGAGTATCTCTTTAATGCCTCTCTTAAGAGGAAACTTCAGATGTGCTCTGCATTCAATCTTCCATGATAACATACTTTTCTACAGCATCTGGGAAAACTCCACTGTTTTTGTGGTAGAATGAGGAAGAAAAAGACCATCATATTAGTGTTATTATGAAAATAGTTTTGATCTTTTGAAATGATTTTGGGGTCCCTCAAGGGTTCCTGGACAACACAAGGAAAACTCCTGCCTTAGTATATCAAGCCTAAGCCAGCAAATTTGAAGTGTTTGCAGACCTTTTTGAAGTTTAGTTCTTCGCTTGTTGGTTTTTTTTTTAATTTTTTAATTTTATTTATTTATTCATGAGACACACGGGGGGGAGGGGCAAAGACACAGGCAGAGGGAGAAGTAAGATCACGCCCTGGACCGAAGGCAGGTGTTAAACCGCTGAGCCACCCAGGGGATCCCTAGTTCTTGGTTTTAGATACTCTTTTTTTTTTTTAATCAAATTTAACAACTTTAAGATCTAATGTTTAATATGGTGATGGTAACTGGTAACACTATATTGTGTAATTGAAATTTGCTGAGATGAAGACTTAAATGTTTTCATAAAATCTGTTAGGTGATGATGTGTTAATGAACCAGATGGGTGGAATCCTTTCACAGTGTCAAATCATCACAGCATACACTAAATATCTTCCAGTTTTGTCAATCATACTTCAATAAGGTTGAAAATACACAATGAAGAAAAGCATTGTAACACCTATTGCACAACAGTATTTAAATATTTCCCATTACTAAAAGGTTTCCCCCCCACAACCTTTTTTTTTTTTTTTGAGTATGGAAGTGGGGTGGAGAAGATAAACTAGAGTTATTAGTATGTTGTTGTAATGCTGTACGCTGAAACACATTTTGTTAAGTAAGACATTAAGTTATACTGAGCTAAGATTTGGTGGGCAGAATCCACACAGTGTCATAGACTCCTATTCTTCAAGGTTCTGGCCTGTAAACTTTTAACTGTCCTGGAGTTAACCTGGGTGTAAATTAACTGTCATTAAATAATATACCATTTACTTGAGCTGGAAAAAAAAATACCCTTTTTTCTTAAAGTGAGACTTTGACAAGGAAAAAAGTATGTTGATATAATTTTTTTTTTTTGATGCATGCTCCTTATCCCCTGCAGAACAGGTAACAATTCACAAAGCCATCGCTTTGAAGAGCAGTGGTGTAGATCACTCTGCCCTGCTCTGATGTCCTCTCATCCACCTGTCTCAAATCTTATCTACCTCTCCAACCAGACTAGTTATCATAATCAATCTCATGTAACCACCTTCCAAGCAACCCAAATCTTCCAGATACATGCATAGAAGTATTCAGTTTGGGGCAGCCCAGGTGGCTCAGCGGTTTAGCGCCACTTTCAGTCCAGGGCCTGATCCTGGAGACCCGGGATCGAGTTCCACGTTGGCTCCCTGCATGGAGCCTGCTTCTCCTTCTGCCTATGTCTCTGCCTCTCTCTCTCTCTCTCTCTCTCATAAGTAAATAAAATCTTTAAAAAAAGTATTCAGTTTGTATAATAATTTAGGTACAGGGAGTAGTAAGTGGTGAAAAAGCTTTTAGAACTTGGCCTTCTGTGATTGGGTTTCTGCAACTTGGTTGTAGCCTACCTTTGGAAACTAGAAGGATTGAGAATTAACTTTCTGTATGAGAGGTTTGGAGGCACAGGGCTGATTGCCAATAGCTTCATTATTTTGAGGCATAATCCCAAGAGCATAAGTGTGACAGAATCTGCAATATTTTTTCATCTCTTAAAATTATTGCAGCATTTTGAGAATTGGTATTGATTTGGTGGCAATAATGGGCATCCTGAAACTTAAGTTTTTATCCTTTTTTCTGTCACCAATTAGTTTTATGGCGTATGGATAACTCTTACGACTATCTCTAGGCTTGTTGCCTACTTGGCAAAATTAAAGCTGAGTCAGCAGGGCATGAAGGTTCATTCTTTTCCTCAAGCTTTAAGATTGTGTCACTGTCCACTGGTGAACCAGAATTGTAGACTACCAACGTATAACATTTCATTAATCTCAAAGCTCCTTTGAGGAAATAGTCCAGAAATTCATCTAGAAGTAACTTGGGATTCTTCCAGATTCCTGGGGCCAGTGCACTTCTTTAAATTTTACACTTTTTAGATCAGTAGCATGGAAATTGGCCCTCCTTTCAGATTTCTCTAATTTCTTTATAATTTTACTATACCTATAAAATACCTAAAGAGAATGTATCTGAGAGTTTTTGAAAGGCTAGTTTTTGTTACAGGGATATGAGTGATGCTGCTGACCTCATATATTATGTGAGACAAGGTTTAGCTTGCCCAATCTCATGGATTTTGAAGGTGAAGCAAATATATGGCTTTTAATTAGCTCTGTGTTTATAGTTTTATTTTTAAATTCTGTGGGTTTTTTTTTTCTTCACTAAGTAACAGTGAATACAGACCAATTGTTCTTGGTTACTAATATATATGAGTATTATTGTGCATGAGTTTAAAATTGATACGCCATCATGTCATGAAATCAGTTAAGTATGGGTTTTCTAATCTCCACCCCCCCCCATGTGACAGGATTTCAGCAATTAAAATTATGTAATGGGGAACTTTGGTAATGCTTTTCCAAAGTCAAGATGTTAATTTTGCATTTCTCATTCTGTGCTTAATAAACTAATGTATATGAATCTGTTTTAATTTCGTATTTTACCGGATTTTCCATTGTTATTTTTGAAGGTTTTCATAGACTAAAGTCTCCTAAGAGATATAGATAGATATCTACACACACACACACATAGATAGATAGATATCTACACACACACACACACACACACACACACAATTACATTTTATATCAGGGTACATTTTTTTTATGGTCTTTTCCCTTATATGTGCTTTGAAAACCATTGACTGTTGAAGTTTCATAATAAGTGGTTAAATAGTATTAATATTTTCTAATTTTTAAAAATGTATTTTTAAGCCTTATGATTCTGCAGATGACTGGTCTGAGCATATTAGCTCTTCTGGGAAAAAATACTACTACAATTGTCGAACCGAAGTTTCACAATGGTTTCCCAAAAGAGTGGCTTGAAAGGTATTTGCTCTTACTCATTAAAAAATACTTATTATTCTTGACTACAGCTTAACATCTTAGAACTTTCTCAGCTTAGGTTTCTTAGTGAAACTCCTCATTCCCCCCTTCAATTGCAATAGTTGGCCCATTATGTTTTCTATAATTTCTCTTTGCTTAAAAAAAAAAAAGAAAGAAAGAAAAAACTTGGATAAGTCACTGTCCACAAGGACCTTGTAAACCATCAGTATATTTAAGATTTTATATCAACCTATATTATCATTTATAATGAACATTTTCATAATTTAAAGTATATTAATGTTTCCTTCATATGTGTAGAATTAATATTGGGGAGTTTTGGTTGTAGGGTTTAATGGTGTTATAAACAATTGCTATAATGCTATCACTGAGAAACATTAATGTTCTGTTAGCTATGTTTCATCTCCCATACCAGTTGATATTATGGCTATGTTCAGTTCTTTTATTTTCCATATAACATTCTGTTGAGCATTTGGTCAGAAGTGTCATATGTAAACTCATTGTACCTGATGTAATTTTTATGAGTTTATCTATGTTTTATTTTTAGAGAACAGAGACAAAAAGAAGCAAACAAGATGGCAGTTAACAGCTTCCCAAAAGATAGGGATTACAGAAGGGAGGTGATGCAAGCAACAGCCACTAGTGGGTTTGCCAGTGGAAGTAAGTATTAATTTTTTTTTTCTTTGAAACAACATGATGTTTAATTCACTCCTATAGTTTGTATGTTTATATCCATATGCATAGCTGTTTACATATGTAAACTAAAATAATGTAAATGTATAGTTTCTTTTATGTTAGATCTGTCTTCCTAACCTCCACCATTTTGTTTCCTGAAAAGGAAAAGAGTTCATGGAGGATTAGTACACGTATGTTATTCTTCACTACTCATACTGGCTATGATGCAGTTGAATTGGTGGAAAACAAAATCTCATATTGTGGATTGACTCTTAAAACAGGAGTTGTTTGGGTTTTTTTTCCCCCCTTTGCTGAATTGTGTCCTGTTAAACTGGACAGTGAAACTTCTTCCAAAACTCATTGAATGTTTGAATCTAACAATTGAATTGTAGCCACACACAGATGGTAACATTAAAGTGTCTCTTGGTGTTTTGTGTTTATCAGTGAGAAACTTTTTTACCTTTTATCTGGGAACTGATTACATCATCATAGATGTGAATAGCATCTCTATACTGTGAGCATACCTTAAAGGTTTTTGAGGTCACATTTTGTCTAAGTGGGACAATATGAGTAATATGCATTTATTTCTTAATTCAAATTAAATTTGAATTTGAAGCTTTTAGTAAAGGTCCTCTATTCCCAGTGGCTTCCTTTTGCCCAGAATAGAATTTAAATGCCACCATAGACTTCTTAGGCTTTTTATTAGATTTTGAAATTTGGAAGAATTTTTAAGATGTGTTCAGGGAATTCTTGGACATCTTCTTCCTGTAACTTACATAGAAGGTTGTATTTGGTCTTAGCAAGACAGTACTGCTTTTTTGATGGGAAAAGTTTTAAGATGAAGCAGATAGTAAAGTAACATAATTCTTCACTGAATTTTTAAGATATGTTCCTTTGAACATTTAATTTTTTTGTACTAGTGAAATTGTATTTAATTCTTACAAAACAATGATTTAGTGTACTGAAGTAAGGAAATTAAAACTATTTTTGAGACAGAAGACTTGGGTCCTGGTTCCATTTTACTTAATATCTTGAATAACTGTTACTTCTTGCAAACAATCAGAAATAAGGTAAAGGTTTTCCTCTCCAGGTTTAAAAAAAAAAAAAAAAAAAACCGCACCCAGCTTGTAGTAGTTCTGTCTGAACAAACTGCAGAAGGATATTGAGAAGATATGGTGGAGGAGTGGCAAATGGTTGTAAAAAAAATAGTCACTTTTTTTTTTTTTTTTTTTTAAGATTTTGGGCCAGGCCTCTCACTTAGTGGGTGATAGTTCCCAGAGAGGGAAAAAAAATAGCCTAGTGCGTCAGCTTTATTCTTTCCAAAATACCCTATCATTTTAAGTCTCTTCTCCTCTCTTGAAGTAAATGGAAGTAAATAAAGATCTGATGGAAGTATTGATGAAAGTGAAAGTAGTGTTTTTTTGTCTTTCTAATAAACCATCTTTAAGGAAATAAAATCAGAATTGTGTTTTTAAATTGTGTGCATCTTTTTCTTTCACAAATGAAGGAGTTCCTTCTCTTTTTTCTTTGTAATTTCAAAAGTGAAGCATGTTTGTTACTAAAAAATAAAAAGGGGATTTTTTTAATTTCATGAGCCAAGAACATTTGGGGACATACACTTTTTTCTGCGTGTATATAAATGTGTATTAAAACTACATATGTGTGTGTTTTACATAATGGCATTATATGTTACTATTTTTAACCTTTTTTTGTTCATTAATATTTTGAGGAAATATTTCTGTGTCAGTTTAGAAATCCCTGTGTGTTAAAATTACATGGTTTTCCTTTTTTTTTTTTTTTTTTTTTTGATGTGCCCTCATTTATAGGTAATCATCTGTGGATACTTGGGTGGTTTTTATCCTTTTCCTACTGTCAGCAGTGCTGTGATGTCTATCTTTGCCCATTACTTCCTTAGTCACATTCCTAAAAGTGCAAATGAGGAGTCAGTAGGTCTCTGTGTGTGTTGAAGTACAGTCATGTGTCTCACTTTTTCAGTTTTAAGTGATAATTAGAAAAAAAAAAACCTTAGCTATATTTCTTTTTATTTTTCCTTAATTGGTCAACTGAGTTATACCTAAGTGTGGTAGTAATGAAGTCATTGAGTCATTTAAGTGCTTAACTTTTTCTGTCCAAAAAGTATTGGCAGAATTTTCCCATGTGTCCAGCACATTGGTGTTCATGTTGGGTAAGACCTAAAGCTTTGCAGTTTGAACTGCTAATACAAGGTATGCGTGTTGGTGGGGGTGGGCAGATTGAAAGATTTTATATGAAAGGAGAAAAAGGTAGAAAATCAATTTATTTTATGCACTACAGCAAATAATGTTATCTAGAACTTGACCTTGAAAACTTTATGGATAAAATTTTTAATTTGGTTTTACTGCTACTAGATTATTTTCATTGTCTTTAATCTGTGCCTTACAGAATTATTGCTCTATACTTAGAGAAACCTTAACTTGGTGTTTCTCAACTGTAGCACCAATGACATTTTGGGTTAGGTGATTCTTTGTTGTGGGTTGCTGTCCTGTGTCTTAGGACATAGAGTACTGTACCTGGCCTCTACATGCTAGATGCCAGTAGCACACCTCCTCTCTTCCAAGTTGTGATAACCAAGAATGTCTCCTTACATTTGCCAAATGTCTTTGTTGTGGAGGCGGTGTGCAAGTAAAGTCACCATGTTAACTGTTTCGTCTAGAGTTGTGAATCATAGAAAGCTGTTGTAGCTACAGCTTCCTTAGTTCCTATAATGCTGCTGCCACTGTAAAGCTTACAAGTGTCTGAAGAAGTATCAACTTTAATTTTCATCTGAATACATTTGCTTGATACTCTTTGACTCTAGTCTTACAGAAGTGAGATTTTTTTCTTGGTGTCCAGGAAATAAAAGTTATTGGTAATCAAGTGACAGGATTGGTGGGAATTGGGTATGGTATTATTTCTGTTTTATTCCTAAACGTTTCTGTTGTAGCAGTATTCTTTTCAGGAAGAAATTGTAGAATAAAATTTAAGTTCCTTGTGCATGCAAATGGATAGTTTACTGATGAGTTAATATCATGCAACAGATGTTTGTATTTTGCTGTGATTAGCTCAATCTGTTCACCTTTTTCTGTTAAGGTTAATATATGTGTAACTTACAACACTGAATTTCATTTATTAAGTCAAAGACTTTGTGTTTTGATATAACTAAAGCTTTTTGGCAGTAGCCAGTACATTCTGTTTAGTATAACATGTAGGAGTTGTACGCTGAAGGTTTGGAAACTGACTTGTAGTTTAAGCATACTTCCTTCTTTGTGCTGTCTTGGTTTCTAGATTCAGAGGAACCATGAATTGGGAAAAAAAAACCTAAAATACTCAATGGGGAGGGCATCTTTTGGTAATATTATTATTACATATGTGCTTGAATCTTAAGATATTTCTCTACTTGAAAGTTGTTTTAAGTTTCAGTTATTGATTAGACTTATAATTTTGGTTAGAGATTTTTTGATAAATTTTATCAAGATTGGAATTTTCCTTATTTTTTTGTGGAAGCAGAAGTATTTCTGAGGTTTAAATGTTTTGTGACCAAATTGGAAGAGGATGTTTTTAATATAACTGGTAATAGCAAGTAGATTTTTCTGACTATGCTGCTGGATGTAGGCCTTCTCTGTTTTCAGATAGCATTATCTATAACTTGAGCTTATTACTAACTTGTATTGTTAGCATTTTCAAAAATATGAACTGATTTAATTACTGATTGCACAGTTCATCATAAATTCAGCCGTCCCATTTAAAGCCCTAGCACAAACTACTTTAGAGACCACTAATTAGCTACTTCAGTATTCAGAAAAATCAGGCTAATAAAGCTAATATTCCTTTGCAGTTGAACCACTGTGGATAATTCAATTATTAGAACCCATGGCCCATATTTTCAAAGAATGGACCATTTGCTTTTTATATTTTTAAAATACTTTAAAATTTTTCATTTGAGTGAAACGTTAAAACTCCATATATGGACTGTTTGTTTGTTTGTTTTTTTCCAGTGTTTTGTTTGAATTGTGGTGTGGTTCTAAAGAATCCCCAAAAGCTCATAGCTCATTTGAAATCTGAGTATAGATTACTTAGAGTTGAGGCTAAATATCCTCTTTCAGTATTTGCTGGTGGTAAAACTGCAGATACTAACTGGGCTTGCAGTTTTATAACAAGATATAAGTATGTTGCTAAATTAGCTGATGTTATAGACAGGATTCTAACGTAATCTTTTTTCTTCCCCCTTCTGTCATTCCAACATCTCTTTTTTCGAACTGTGAACTAAAGTGGAAGACAAGCATTCCAGTGATGCCAGTAGTTTGCTCCCACAGAATATTTTGTCTCAAACAAGCAGACACAATGACAGAGACTACAGACTGCCAAGAGCAGAGACTCACAGTAGTTCTACGCCAGTACAGCACCCCATCAAACCAGTGGTTCATCCAACTGCTACCCCAAGCACTCTTCCTTCTAGTCCATTTACGCTACAGTCTGATCACCAGCCAAAGAAATCATTTGATGCTAATGGAGCATCTACTTTATCAAAACTGCCTACACCCACATCTTCTGTCCCTGCACAGAAAACAGAAAGAAAAGGTATGCCATTATTACTAGATGCTGCACGTTGAACTGTAGATTGAGTTTTTTTTATTATATTACAGTATCTCCATTAGCTTGAATAAGACTCTTAATTATAAATTCTTTTTAAAAGTCTTTTAAATGTTACTGCGTAGATTTAGGTCTAGAGTTAGCCATATTTAGCTTTTTCTTTTAATTTTAATTACTAAGCCTTAGCTGTTTTGCCTTTGACACTTCGAAGTCAAGTGCTTATTAATTTATAAGTTAGTAATGGTTTAAAGTCAAAGGACTGTCCCATCATATTTGTGTAAAAGTAATTTTTGTTTTTTGTGATAATTGTCATGATGGTTTAGTTGAGATATTGTCTCAATTTTCTGTTAATTAAAATTTGATATGAATAGAGACCTTTTAAAACCTGTTATTTCTGCACAACATGCAACTATTGGTTTCAGTTTGTGAATAAGAAAACTGTGTCCTGGGCCAGAGGACAAAGAGTCTTAAAGTCTGAATTAGAACTTAAATCTGAAGGGTAGAAGTTAACTTCAGAACTCCAATTGTGTTTATCCAGCTCAGTGCTGATAACCGTAGCATGTTAAAGGAGAAAAATTGTGGCTACAACTACTCAGGAGATAACATACAACAGAAGCAGAGTGATGAGATAATAAGTTTATTTGCACAGACCACTCACAATTCTAAACTTAACACATTATAATGTGTTTTAAGAAATGAAGGAAATTAAAAGACAATAGGCAAATAAATTATAGGCAGACCCATTAGCAGCCTAATTAGCAGATTAGCATGAGTAAATTCTGAGAAACTTTTAAATGTCCTGTGGGTTTAAGAGATGTTACAGGGAGCTAATGAGTCTTTAAGCTTTTAATCTATGGTTTGATTCATTATTTCACATTGATTTAATTTGCTTACAAAGGGTTCTCATAGATTTCTTTGCTGCTTGTTTTCTTTTATGCATGTTATTTGAATTTCTTCTGTAAGTACTCATTCCATATTTAAACCACGTACTTTGGGCCGCCCGGGTGGCTCAGCGGTTTAGCGCCGCCTTCGACCCAGGGTGTGATCCTGGAGACCCGGGATCGAGTCCCACGTCAGACTCCCAGCATGGAGCCTGTTTCTCCCTCTGCCTGTGTCTCTGCCTCTCTCTCTCTCTCTCTCTCTCTCTCTGTCTCTGATGAATAAATAAAATCTTTAAATAAATAAATAAATAAGCCACGTACTTTTGTCATCTGGTGCTTAATGCATCATAAACAGATCGTCCCAAATGTTGTCAGATTCCCCTAAGATAATTTGTACCAAAATCCATATGTTGAAGTCATATTTACCCTGATGCAGAATTAAATTTGTAAAGAGAATTCTTGAGGGAAATCTGAATTAATGCAGTAATTGTTAATGTGGTAGTACTTTCTAAAGGATGTTAACGGTTTTTCAATTTTTATAATTTTGATTATTTAGTCACAGAAATTCTTTTAAAAATCATTAAATCCTGTGGCCTTTTAAAAGTCTTTATCTTGGGGTGCCTGAGTGACTCAGTTAAATGCCTTTGGTTCAGGTCATGATCCCAGGGTTTTGGGATTGAGCCCTGCAACCCTCTCCCTGCTCAGCAGGGAGCCTGCATGTCCCTGTCCCTCTGCCCCTCCTCCCTACTTGTGCTCTCCCTCTGTCTCTCACACCTTTTTTTTTTTCTCTCATACCTTTTTAAAATCTCAAATAAATAGAATCTTTTTTTTAAAAAAATATCTTTATCTCATTTCTCTCTTGTTAATTTAATTCTTAGCTCTTACCTCCTTTTTGAAATTCTTTCCATCACTGGCTTCTGGAATAATGCTATTTTTCAATATTCTAGTTCTCTTCTTGCCCCCTAAATAACCAGTATTGTTCATCCTTTTACTGTTTTCTTTTTTTCTTGCTCAGTATGTTCTCTTTTGCCAGGCAGTCTTATCTACAAAAGTGACTCCCAAATCTTTATTTCTGACTCCTACCTTTTATCTGCTTTATTTCAATAAGGACTTGTTGTGTCCCAAATGCCTCCCTTTCCCCACAGCTTATTCTCAGATTCTTGGTAAGTAACTACACTGTCCTCCACTGTTTCTTGTTCTTTAGAATTTGTCCTCATCTCTGTCTACTGACCTATCAGCAGATCTTGGATTCCGCCTTCTCTATCCTTTCTCTGGTTGTCGCCACTACTATGGAAACTCCAGGCATCTCTCTTGAAAAAGCCTTCTAATAACTGTTCTGCATCCTTCCATCCACACTATTCACTGACAGTTGTTTCATTATAAAATTTAGATTGGATTGTGTTACTTCTAATACTTTTCCATTATCCACAGGATACGTCCATACTTCTTAGTGCCTGACAGTCTGCTTGCAGCCTGTTATATCCTGGGCATGTTATATCCATTCTTGTTGTGAGCTTTCGCTGAAAAAGGACATGCTCTAACATTCCATCCTGTTGAGCTCTTTAAGAGGCAGCTCCAATGCCCTTGGGTTCTCAGCGTCAGTTATGCTCTCTTAGTCTGTGTTTCCCAAACCTCTCCCTGTTATATTTATTTATTATTATAGCACCTATCATATTGTAATTTTAGTTGACTTAATTAAACTGTTTAGAGTTAGGTATTAATTACATGTTGAACTTGGTTCACCTATACTACCTTCTCCCTCCATGCTTCACCATTCCTGACAAATTTTTAAAATATCATTAAAAAATTTCTTTTAAATATTTATTTATTCATGAGAGAGCGAGAGAGGGTGGGGGGTGCACAGACACAGGCAGAGGGAGAAGCAGGCTCCATGCAGGGAGCCCGACATGGGACTCAATCCGGGGTCTCCAGGACCACGCTCTGGGCTGAATTCTGCGCTAAACCACTGAGCCACCAGGGCTGTCCAAATACCATTAAAAATTAACTGTGTACCAGGCTTGGTGCTAAGTGTTTACTACATATTTTAGTTTATTTTTTAAGACAGTATTGCAAAGATGGTGTATCTTTTAGATAAGAAGAACCTGAACATTGCCACTGTTTAAGTACATGATGTTAGAGGCAGCTTCTCCAAAATTCATGTTATTTCCATAAAACCCTAGGGTAACGAAAGACACAAATCTATATATTTTTTTTTAATTTTTATTTATTTATGATAGTCACAGAAAGAGAGAGAGAGAGAGGCAGAGACACAGTCAGAGGGAGAAGCAGGCTCCATGCACCGGGAGCCTGATGTGGGATTCGATCCCGGGTCTCCAGGATCGCGCCCTGGGCCAAAGGCAGGCGCCAAACCGCTGCGCCACCCAGGGATCCCGACACAAATCTATATTAATTTGAACCCCAGTAATTAAAAATTGGTAACAAATCCTAGATGATTCCATTTTAATACTACAAAGTATATTTGCTAATCACAAACTTTTTCTAAAACTTTTACATATGGTAATTTTAAACTTACAGGAAGAAACTTGGTTACCTTGCAGTTGACTATTGAAATAGGAAAAATTGTATAATTTTCCCAAGTATTCCTTGTGTATAAATGAAGACTACTATTTTCAAACTGTTCATTAGTTGGTCTAAATTTGTGAAGTGTCCATTAATTTGAAATATTTTTTTTCTCTCAGGCACATCCATGTTCTTTAAGTTAAGCCTTTTTATTGACTGTTATCAATATACTGATTTCCTTGTTTGAGTTTTCCTTAACAAATAATTTATATTAAAAGGCTGATGATTGGGTAATATCAGACTTTTGGACTCTTGGTTGTAAGTGCTAATAGTATGGCTAGGCTCTATCTGGGGGTGTCCATGGTAAGATGCTGTGTTAAATAATAGCAAGATCTTTGTCATTATGACCCACTGCTCTATCCCTAGTTCTGGAAAAAATAATAGACCATCAATACTTGTAGATGGATAAGTAACAGAGAATGGTAATGGTGTGTGTGTTAAGGGCTTGGAAAGCACTTGCAGTAGTTCATGGTTTAAGAAATGGATTTGGAGAAAAAGAAAAGTATTATAATTGTTGTAAACCTAAAGATTTAGATCTGTTTAATGCCAGTGTGCCTTTTGAGAAGAAGCAACTAAATTAATTAATTTAAAGGATAAATTCAAAGTCTGTGCTTGCTTGAGAGACAGAGTGTGGAAAATCTGAAGCTCTGGTTTTGTAGGAAACAATCCTGGTGTTAGGTAGGGTGAAACAAGGTCAGGCATCTTCTTTTAGATCTGTATTTGTTGTTAGGATAACATTTGAACATCTCTTGGCATATTACTTTATTGGACAACCATATAACAGAGTGATAGAGACAATGATATACTTAAACACCTAAAACTTGGTTTTTATCAGTTGGTATCCCATTAACCATTCCTCATATATATATATATGTGTATATGTATATATATATTATTTATTTATTATACAGCGCAAGAGAGAGAATATGAACTGGGGGACTAACGGGGAGAGGGAGAAAGAATCTCTAGCAGACTTCCTACAGAGCATAGTGCAGAGCCTGACAAGGAGCTTGAGCCAAAACCAGGAGTTGGAAACTGGAACCTGGATGAGAAGTCATCCAGGAGCCTCTTCAGTCCCCCATAGACTGTTCTAAATTGTATCTAACTCTACCCTTTCTTCCAGATTCATGAAATGACAAAATAGGCAGGAAACCATTGCTTTGGCCAAATAACTGCCAGAGTGAGAGGAGTTTAATGACCTTAATTAATAAGTTTCTTACTTAGTAATTTTAGAGTTATGATTTATTAGCATAAACAAACTTGAAAAGTAAGGCAAAATAACCAAAGAAGCAGACCTATTCATTGAGTAATGCTAATCTGCTGAGGGCTAGTTTGCATCTAAATCCTTAATGTGGTTACTTAATTCCGCACTCAATCTAACAGGAGGGGGGATTAGTCATTAATGTGAGGTGTGAGTCACTTGGAATAAACTTTGCTTTTGTGTCTTGATGGTATGTAGACTGAGTGAAATTTAAATGAACCTGAAGATTTCAGTATGCATTAAGGCAGTACTAGCCTTTTATAAGCTAGTGTAGTAGGTCATTAACTAACTTGAGTGGGCCATGTTCAGCCCTCGCTCCTTTGCTTTACTTTATAATAATTTTTAGGATTACTAAACTCTTCATGAAAATTAGGAAAACTGGTTACAGATGTGTTAGTGACTCAAATTTTTTTTAAGATCTTAAAAAATTTATTTGACGGAGTAAAAGAGCACAAGCAGGGGAGAAACACCCCACCAAGCAGGGAGCCTGATGCAGGGATGCAGGGCTGGATCCCAGGGCTCTGGGATCATGACCTAAGCCAAAGGCAGGCATTCAACTAACTGAGCCATGCAGGCCCCCCATGATTCAAATTTTGTTGAATAACTGAATACGTTAGTAGAAGAATTTAGTCTGTATTAGTCTGTAACTTTAAAATTATGCTAGTTAATCTAAGATGGCACTTTTAACAATGGGACGGGGGAATAGCTGTGATGAAAGAATATACTATTTATAATTTGAGGGGTGGGGAAGGGCTTTTTAAATCAAGATCCAGTATGCCTTTGCCTTTTAAAAAAAAAATGTTGATAAATTTAAACACAAGACATATCTCAAATTGGTAGAAAATACTTGCAACACGTATAGCAATATGTTAAGGATTCATTAAGAATACATCAAAATAGTAGGAAAAAAGACAATCTAATAGAAAAAATAAGCAGTAGATATGAACAAGCAGTTATAGAAGAGGAAATTAAAATTGCCAGCCTTGGCTTACAGCTATAAAAGTTAACTCAAAATGGATCAAATACCTAAAGTTAGGAGCTGAAACTCTAAAAACTCTAAGAAGGAAACGGGTGAAAATTTCTGTGACATTGGATTTGGTAGTGATTTCTTAGATGTGACACAAAAAGCACAGGCAACGAAGGAAAAAGATAAAACGGACTTCATCAGTATTAAAAGCTTTTGTGCATCAGAGGGCACTCTAGAGTCAAAAGGCAACCCATACAGTAGGAGGAAATAAATTGTAAATCCTATATCCAGTAAAGGATTAATATCTAGAATATATGAAATCCTATAACTGAGCAATTAAATGAAACAAGCTAGCTCAAAAATGGGCAAAGGACTTGAATAGACGTGTTCTCCAAGGCCAGCCAGTAAGCACACAAGGCATTCAGCATCAGGGAAAGCAATCAAAACTACAGTAAAAAAAACATTTCACACCCATAGGATGATTATTATGAAAACAAACAGCAATGAAAATAAATGTTTTTGAGGATGTGGGAAAAATTAGACCTCTTTTTTTTATTTTTATTTTTTAAGACCGCTTGTACATTGCTTCTAGGAATGCAAAATGATGCAGCTCCTGTGGAATACAGTTTAGCAGTTCCTCAAAAAATGAAACCTAGAATTACCATAGGATCAAACCATTCTGTGCTTGGATATATAACCAGAAGAATTGAAAGCCAGGGAATCAAACCGGTGGTTATACACTGATATTTGTACCATTGTTATTTAAAATAGCCAAAAGATGGAAATGGTTCAGGTGTCCATCAGCTGTTACAGGTTTTAAAAAAATATATATTAGCTAGACATACAGCCTTAAAAAGGAAGGAAATTCTGACGCATGCTGCTGTGACATAGATGAAATTGAAGACCTTATGCTGAAAGGAGGTAGTATAGTGGCTACTAAGGAGTGGGATGATGAGCCCTTGTTTAATTGGTGACAGAATTTCTGTTTGGAGAGATGAAAAGGTTTTGGAGATGGATAGTGCTATGTGATGTTTGCACAACAGTTTGTAAATACTTAATGGCCCTGAGTTGTAAACCTAGAAGTAGTTAAAGTAGTAAGTTTTATGTTATATATATTTTAGCAGGCTAAAAAATTTCAAGAGAAAGATTATCAGTGCATATTGGAAATTAAGATTAAAATAAGATTTTTCACCTTTAAGATTAGTGACAGTTAACAGCTGGATGTGGGGAAGCACAATTGGTGGGAATGTGTATGTCGGTTATTAGAGGAATCCCTTTAATAAAATCTGTTAAAAGTTTCAATACGGGGATGCTTGGGTGGCTCATGGTTGGGCACCTGCTTTGGCTCAGATCGTGACCCCGGGATCTGGGATCGAGTCCCACATCAGGCTCCCTGCGAGGAGCCTGCTTCTCCCTCTGCCTGTGTCTCTGCCTCTCTTTCTGTGTCTCTCATGAATAAATTTCAGAGTATGTTTATCCTTTACATGTATAGCATAAAGATTTCCTCAGTTGAATAAAAAAGCAAGGTGCAAAAATATATCTTAACATATTTTACATCACCATATTTCTGTACGTTTGTAAAATGCAAAGAAAAGGTTCTGGGTGGTGGATATGTGATTTAACATATTCATGAATTATCAAATTAAAAATAAGTGAAAATCACAGATTATATACCAGGTTACTGCCACCTAGATACCTTATTATTACATTTTTTTCCTACTACTTTTGAATACTTTGTTTCCTTTGTAACTTCCCCATGTTGTAATCTTCAGTGTAACACCATTACTACAAAACAGAACAAAACAAACTGCCCTTCTTGCAACAGTAGTTTGAGCTTTGTTCACATGTTCCCCTGAATATTATTACAGCAACTCTCCAAGCATCAGAGGAAATTAATGATTAGAAATGTAGTATGGTACCTTTTACCCTTTTTAAGTGCAGTGTCTTTAGATCTTATTGTAGATCTAGAAGGAATTCTTTGGCGTGCCAGAAAAATGTAGGTCAAAAATAGATTTTGACTTTGGTTTATGCTCTTGGATATTTTGGATGGGGGCCTAGATTTAGAAGAGGTGAATATTAACTTTAAACCATAAAAGAATTAGGGTATAGTAACAGATTTTTAGGTGACTCTGAAGTTTAGTCTTTAGTAGATTATGGCCCCTACTGGTAAGCATTGGAAATGTAAGTGAATAATTCATACAAGTATAAGGGGAAAGAAAAATTTTGTCAAAGCATATATACCAAAAATGAGAGGATAAAATTTTAAAGTTTATAGTAAAGAGTTGGTTAGAGATCTGTAAGTCTTAGAAATAATCATAAGGGAAAGTGACTTAGTTTAAGTTTAAAATAGGTGTGTAAGAGATTGAAAAAAAATGCTCAAAGGAACCTAGATTTGCTTGGGGAGAGTTTACATTTAAGGAATGAGACTGGAGGATGATATTCTTTAAAAGTGGAAGAGCCTATAGAAATGGCTTTGTAATGCAAAAAGTGTTCTTTTACCTACATTTACTTCTTGGTCTTTATTTTGAAAGACCCAAGTTTTTATTTGTTTAGTTTGATAAAAATATATATTTGATGACATTACTGTTTATTCCAAATAGTTCCATTTCCTCTCTGTGTTTTTTAAAAAGAAAGGTTGAGTATTTTATAGGGTTATTTAAAATAAGCTTAAATAAGTTAAATTTATCTCTAAGACTACATATAGTTCCTTACTTTTATGAAAGTAGCATAAAGCTGTAATTGTCAGTTATTTAGGATGGAGATCTTAGACTTTCCTCCGTATTATCATAAATTCTATACTTAGAGATTAGAGGGAGAATGCATGTACGTGGACCTGGGCCTTTACTGCAGGATCAGGTACCCATTCAACAAGTACATGTTGATGCCATCTTGGTGTCATGTCCTCTCGTACCAGGGCTATAGAGATAAATACAACAAAATCCCCCTACTGAAGTTGTTAAAGTTCTGCAAGAAAGGAAAGACAATAAACTATATAATAGAAGATACTGGGTAACGTTAATAGATCTCTTTTAGGGCATTCAAAACACAGGAGAGGTACCCAACCAATACCTTTCTTTAGTAATATTTTAAGACTACCTTACAGAGTAGTATTTTATATCTATATTATTAAACTCAGTACATTGTTCTCAGTTATATATATAGATTGAGGAAAGTAATATGTAAAATGTTTAACATGTAACATGTTTTGGAAGGGCATTTGTATGGATGTGTCTTTATAGGGAGACAAGGTGAGTGGAGCTATTATTAAAATAGTGTGGAAATACTTATATATGTGAAGAGTCTAAAAAACCAAAACCAAGTGTATAGATACAGAGCACACAGCTTGGTGGTTGCTGGGACGAAATAAGTGAAGGAAGTCAGAAGATACAAACTTCCAGTTATAAAGCAATGGGGACATAATGTGCATAATAATACTATTGTATATTTTCAACTAAGTCTTGAAAGTTCTCATAGCAAGAAAAATAATTTTGTAACTGTTTGGAGATCATTTTGCAGTATATATAGATAAGAATGTTGAACACCTGACACTACTAGAATGTTGTATGTCTGTTATACCTCAATGGAAAAAATAGGAGACCTACCTGGGAAAAATGATTTAGCTTTTCTGTCTTGCATCTTATCCTTAATTCCACTCACTCCTGTACCTTTGTGCTATGCTGCTTTGTTTTGGTTTTGTTTCCTTTGGTTTTTAAGGTGAAAAGCAACCTTGAAAGCTCTAACCTGTTTTTTCAGAATCAACTAGGGTGTCAGAATCACCTATAGAATTCTTACAACTTCAACATATGCCTGGGCCTCCCCAGGTTCATTAGAGTGGAGCCCAGGTATCTGTTTTGTTTTGTTTTGTTTTTAGCTTTATAGATAATTCTGATAAGCTTTCTGCTGAAAACTGATACTCAAACCTTTTAATAGAAAAATTCTGGCCTTTAAAGATGTTGCCTGTTCAAGGGTCTCCTAGATATTAAGCAGGATCACCTGGTTTCCATACTACTCTTCAGTGATCTTTGACAGAACTTCAAAAGAAATTTATCTTAGAGTAAACAAACTTACTAAAACTAAGAGTTAAGGATATTTAGTTTTTGTTACTTTATTTCTTTATGGTAATATGTATAGTTTTCTTTTCTGGGGTGTTTCCTTTTTTTGGATTAAAGGGCAGCACTCAAGAGTTTTTTAAGCTGTGCTTATTTTAAAAATGTGTGGATAGATTGAGCAGCATCAGAATACGTTAAAAAACAGAAGAAAGCCACAATAAAAGTAACAAAAGAGTAAGGATCATTTCAGAGGTATGTAAGCACTAATTTGATGGTTCATGCAGAAAGTAAAAATGCAGAACTTGTTTTCATTTTAAACATTAATCAGGAATGCCCCTAAGCTGACCCTTAAGGAGTATGATCTGGAGAAAACTGTCATCATAAAATGTAAGAACTGACAGGTTTTCAAAGGGGAAATTTTATTTCTTTCAAGTTTCTGTATACTTGTATATGAATCCAGAGCAACAAAATTGAACGTGATAGGCAATCTGCTAAACTGAATAACCCTCTTTAAAATGTGTGCTTTACAAAAATTCAGATGTTACACTTTTATCAATTTTGATCATAGTTGATCAACATAGCCATGAAATATATTTTAAAGCAGCTGTGAAGTCCATACTTCAGAGAGCTATTGCCCCTAATTCTTTTGACTATTATAGTAGTGGTATAAAAAGGCTGATAGAGGAGTCCTTTTTCAGTAAGTTTACTAGTAATTCCCAGCTTCTGTGGGGACATGAAGATTAATAAATGTTTAGTTCTTAGAATTGGAAATGAGGATTTGCAGTTACTAGGTAGCAGTGTAATATTCAGATGCAGTATTCCTGCAACTTTTATACATCATATAATAGTCTTAATTTGGGATATATATATATATATATATATATACAAACTTGAAAATCTTCAAGAAATAGGTGTGTATGGAAAATTAAAGATTTTTAGCAAATCTTCATATTTAGGCCAGTATTGTAAGCATATGCATGAACATCTTGATTAGTTGTTTTAATATTTTTATCCAGAGGTCCTCTGTTCCTCTTTTTTTCTTTCTTTAAAGTTATTATATTAGTAATATTCCATGGTATGAAAATACAGTGTTCATCTTTCTGTTGGTGAACATTTAGTTTGTTTCTAGTTTTGTGCTAAAATAGAAACAAGCATTGTATTATTATAAAAATTGTAAAGCCATTCCGGTTTCTTCTGGGAAATGTCTTTATTTCATCTTTTGTTCATTTTTCTTTCGTGTAGTTTGTCTTTTCTGATTATAGGAGTTCCTTAGAATACTTATCTGTGCTTTGAATGTAATTGGTTTGCTTTTTGTAGTTTTCTGCGTCTAGATGTCAAAGATACCTTCTTGTTTTCATCTTCTAGTTCTAAAGACACATAACAGAAGTTTAATCGACCTTATATTGGTTTTCTTTCAATTGTGAGTTTTTATACTGGCAAGACACATTTCACTAGCTGTGTTCTTTTTTTTTTTTTTCATGAACTTCATGGCCGTACTAGCCCTTACCTTTTTCTTTTTTTTTTTTTTTAATTTTTATTTATTTATGATAGTTACAGAGAGAGAGAGAGAGGCAGAGACACAGGCAGAGGGAGAAGCAGGCTCCATGCACCGGGAGCCCGACGTGGGATTCGATCCCGGGTCTCCAGGATCGCGCCCTGGGCCAAAGGCAGGCGCCAAACCGCTGCGCCACCCAGGGATCCCTACCTTTTTCAAATAAGTTAATAGAATCAACTTCTCAAATACTGCCAAAAATGCTTTTGGAGTTTTGATTGCGATTGCATTGACTCTATATATGTAATTTGCAATGATAGCTTTCAGATAATGACCATTTTCCGTGCATGTTTTATTTATTTATTTATTTTTGGTTTATTTAAAATACTGAATATATGTATTGTGGATGGGTTGCTATTAAAAAAGCATCATTTCTAGTGCTAATAAGTTTTAAATGTGACAAATAGATATATTTATAGAAGGAAAGTATGTAATCTGGAAACTCAATTGTTAAGTATGAAAGTTCAAAGTTGGAGTTTCATTCTTCTGATCTGTAGCCTATATTGGAGGTGCTCGCCATGGTGTTAAATCCTGATTTGTTTTCTGGTCATTGTCATGTTTTGGAGGGCTGTTACTGTGGTCATAAACATTTTCACCTTAAATTAAGTCCAGGAGAATTGTATTGTACCTTTATCTTAATAGAAGCTTATTTGAACGTGTAGTTAATACATAACTAACTGTGTTTGAAACAGCATTACCAGTAAACAGAACATGAGACTTTTAGAATCAGACATGAATATAGCAGAATCACTGCTTTACCAAGTTTTGTGATTTCAAGCAAGTTACATAATCTTTCTTGTTTAGTTTTCTCACCTGTGAAATCGGGATATAAAAATACTTAACCCTATTATTCTAAGTAGGTAGATCTTTACTGAGCCCCCTCCCTGTGTCACCTTGGGAAGATGGAATGAAATTACTTGAGTTGGGTGTTTGGCACATGAAAGTTGCTCTTTCGATGTTGGTTCTAGTTTTCTCCAAGTAGTTTTTTTTCAGCCTTGTTATCTCCTTTTTACTTAGAGTCTACACCAGGAGACAAATCTGTATCACATTCTTGCACAACTCCTTCCACATCCTCTGCCTCTGGACTGAATCCCACATCTGCACCTCCAACATCTGCGTCAGCAATCCCTGTTTCTCCTGTTCCACAGTCACCGATACCTCCATTACTTCAGGACCCCAACCTTCTCAGACAGCTGCTTCCTGCTTTGCAAGCCACACTGCAACTTAATAATTCTAATGTGGACATATCCAAAATAAATGAAGGTAAATTGGTAACAGTTTTATTATTATTATTTGCTTCGTGTCGTTAGTAAATTCCCCAATTTAGGAGTGGTCTTTTGTTTCATTTTGAAATTCACATTTGAGCGTCATTCTTTGAAATTCATATCGTAACCTCATGGTTGTTGAAAGCCTTTGGTATTGTAATTGAGTTAGTAGTACTTGGATTTTTCCTGTATATTTTTCTTTTTTTTTTCTCTCTGTATATTTTTCAAGACTTGCTGTGTACGGTATTTACCGGAGATAAAGCTATTCTGTCTGCTTAATGTGTATAATAAATCTCTTTTTTTTTAATTAAAATTAAATTTTTTTAATTTCTAAAAACTGATATAAAAACACTTAAATTCTAGCATATTGTTAATTCCAACTTTGCTTTTCAGTATGCTGTTTAGCTAGCAACATCAAAGAAGTCTGAATAAAAGTGGATATAGTTTTAATTGACAAGCTATTCAAATTCAAACAGTCTTAAGAGCATTTTAAAATTTTCTGTTTAGAATAGTCCATTTCAGTATGTGTACATTGTTACATAATATATTTAACAGTAGTGCTAAATGGTTAAGTTCTTCCTTTATCTTAAAAATGGAGCTATTTCACGCTAGTTGGTCAATAATTTTGTTCTTACTGTACTTTCTTGCATTTTGATTTTATTCTCTTAAGATAACTGTGCCATTCTATTTGATAGGTACATGTTTTACTAGGGAAAGTAGGACTTTAAGCAGTTTGAAGAGATGATAGCATAAGAAAATGTCAATAATAAAGGATCTTGTGCTTTGAAAATAAATGATGTTCCTAAATTACCTAGCTTCTTTTATTTAATGTCTGTTCTTTAAAAGATTGTTGGAGTGGGTATTAATGTAGGGTTTTATTTTATTTTATTTTTAAAGATTTTATTTATTTACTCATGAGAGGCACAGAGAGAAAGAGAGGCAAAGACACAGGCAGATGGAGAAGCAGGCTCCATGCAGGGAGCCTGACATGGGACTCGATCCCGGGTCTCCAGGATCATGCCCTGGGCTGAAGGCAGGCACTAAACCGCTGAGCCACCTGGGCTGCCCTAATGTAGGGTTTTAATGGTCACCTTGTTTAGTAAAGCATTCACATGAAATAACTACCCTTTATCTTTTTAATTTCAGGTAACCTACAAAAGCCCTTTAGCTATTAATGAATAGATTTCTGGTATAATCAGAATTTCCAGGGAACACTCTTTACTGTTTTTAAAAAGTCTCCGGAGTTTCTTAAATTGAACACAAATTTTAATGCAAAGGAAAACTACTGTTTTCCTTTACAAAAAAAAACCATTAAATTTCTTCTACCTCTGATCATTTCCTATCTCTGGACCCATTTTATTACCATCTTACAGATTTTTATTTTGAGAGTTCTAGTTTGAAACACTGCAGTTTCTTTGGGGTTTTTTTAGTTTTCAAGTTGTTACTAATACCATACTGTGCCACTATGTTTTTATTTTAATTTAAGATATGTGTTTAGTTCTTACAGCAGCTGTGACACAAGCCTCATTGCAGTCTATAATTCATAAGTTTCTTACTGCTGGACCATCTGCTTTCAACATAACTTCTTTGATTTCTCAAGCTGCTCAGCTCTCTACACAAGGTATTCATTTTCTTAGGTATTGTGAGAATTGTATATTAATTTGGAGCAGGGGGTTCATGGTAAAACTTTTTGGTTTCTGAAGAGACTAGCTATAACAATTTGATGTTTGTTTTACAGGATCCTGTAATTTGTTTTTAATTTTATTTATTTATTTATTTGAGAGAATGTACATGAGGGCGGGGAGAAACAGACTTTCTGCTGAGCAGGGAGCCCAATGTGGGACTCAATCCTGGGACCCTGAGACCATGACCTGAGCAGAAGGCAGATGCCCAATCTATTGAGCCACTCAAACACCCCTGATGTTTGATGATTTTTTTTTCTAACACTAGTATATACAGTATTTTTTTTTCCAGATGAGGCAAACATTGACATTTATCTTCCAGTATTGCCATTAAATCTGTAATACATATTTAATTCAGACTTTAAGTTGTCAATGTACTCTAAAGCTGAGTGTAAACTGATATAAAGCTGAGTGTAAACTGATAGGTCCTCAATTTTTATGAAACATTGAATATATTTTAAGTGTTGGTTTGGTTCACATTTGATGTTTAATGATTTTTGACTGACCACAGGATACAGAAATGCTCAAGTCCTGTCTTAAATTACCTATTTCTCTTCTCCATGAAACATCCAATGGAAAGAGGCATATATAGGAACAAAGAAGAAATGAATTGGTCACTTTGACTTGTCCCCCTGCCCCAATTCTGAAAACTAATAAACTGAGCAGAAACACTTATTCTGAAATTGAAATATAATAGTGCAAAGACTTAACTCTCTGGTTATCCTCATGAGGCAGGAGATAAAGGGGTATAACCAGGCCTAAATATAGAATAAGAAAGAACAAATAAGAATGGTGAGGATGCCTTCCATGTGAGAATAGTTCAGGCTTACCTTCTTGCTTCAGCCTAAAAAAACAGGTTGGAGGAGGCATACATTGGATGTGCTTCTCTAATTCACAGCTCGTTTTTAGTCCGTGACTCCAGTGAGTATTTCAGATTCTGACTTTAAACAGTTAAGTGTTCTGTCTGGTGTTCAGGGGGCATGTAGAGGGATGGAAAGACCTCTACATATATATTACGGAAGTTTTGGTTTATTTGGAATTAATTAATTGCTTTACTTTTTCACAGCTCAGCCATCTAATCAGTCTCCAATGTCTTTAACTTCTGATGCATCATCCCCAAGATCGTATGTGTCTCCAAGAATAAGCATACCTCAGACTAACACAGTCCCTATCAAACCTTTGATTAGTACTCCTCCTGTTTCATCACAGCCAAAGGTATGTTGCTTTTGAGGGAAATTTGGAAAAGAAAGCACGAAAGCACTCACTTCTGGAAAAACAAGTTTAATGTTTTAGACTCTCTATTGTAGGAAAAGCCCTCTTTGAGAACGTGTAGTAGTGGTGGAGTGAATGATGGGTCAGCTTAGATGCAGGTTAGTCTCAGTAAATTGAGGACTCTAGAGGGAGTTGCATCTATGCTACTTTTAAACATTTTTTTAATTAAAAAATTATATTTATTTATTTACAGAGAGGGCATGGGGGGGGGAGGGCAGAGGGAGAAGCAGACCCCTTGCTGAGCTGGGAGCTCACTGGCGGCTTGATCCTAGTACCGGGAAGTCAGACACATAACTGACTGAGCCACCTAGGCACCCCCATCATATGTGTTACTTTTATACGCTGATTGTTTTCTCTTACTGGCTGAGATTTGTGACCTGGAGGAAGAGTGGGATAAAGAAGGATAAAATAATTGTCTTAATATTTGTAGAGTTTTTTAACTTTTTAAAAGATATAACCTGTTTTCCAGTGGCTTTCCTCCCATACTTTTATTTTAGAAATGAATCCATTTCTGTGCTAAGAGCTTAATAGTATTATATTTAACTTCACATCATGAGAATCAACTACTATTTGCTTCATTTAATAGATAAGAGAATTAAGCCTTCAGTTAAATCCAGTTTTTGTGGTGGAATCAGAATTTAAGGCCTAGGTCTTTCTGAACACAGAATCCATTTTACTAAGCTTATACTACCTGTGTTTCTCCAAGCAAAAGTTTGCATGAATGGCTCCTCAGAGACAGTTAGAAAATTGCTGGTCTCTTCTTATTGGAATATAAACCAGACCTTAACAACACTGCCTTCAGATTTTATACTATATCATTTGAGTCTTGCCCAAATTTTTTTTTTTTAAGATTTTATTTATTCGTGAGAGACACAGAGAAAGGCAGAAACACAGGCAGAGGGACAAGCAGGCTCCATGCAGGGAGCCCGATGTGGGACTTGATCCCAGTACTCTGGGATCACACCCTAGGTGGAAGGCAGACGCTTACCTGCTGAGCTACCCAGGTATCCCTTACCCAAAATTTCTTAAGCAAATCTTAGTCATACTCATTCTTTGCTTTGTAGTCCTATTACCAGCAAAACATTAAAAGATTTGGAAGTTGGTATATGCACAAATTGCAGTTTTTTTTCTTAATGGTAAATTTAAGAAATTCTTTTTAGTTAAAAAGTAGGCTATTTCAATCCTTCATGCTGAAGATTTTTTTTTTTAAGAAGGAACTTTTTTTTTTTAAGAATTTATTTATTTATTCATGAGAGACACAGAGAGAGAGAGAGAGAGAGAGAGGCAGGCAGAGAGAGAAGCAGGATCCATGTAGGGAGCCCGACGTGGGACTCGATCCTGGGACTCCAGAACCAGGCCCTGGGCCAAAGGCAGGTGCCAAACTGCTGAGCCACCCAGGAATCCCCTGAAGATTTTTTTTTTTTTAAGATTTTATTTTATTTTATTTTATTTTAATTTTTTATTTATTTATGATAGTCACACAGAGAGAGAGGCAGAGACGTAGGCAGAGGGAGAAGCAGGCTCCATGCACCAGGAGCCCGACGTGGGATTCGATCCGGGGTCTCCAGGATCACGCCCTGGGCCAAAGGCAGGCGCTAAACCACTGCGCCACCCAGGGATCCCTAAGATTTTATTTTTAAGCAGTCTCTACGCTTATCGTGGGGCTCGAACTCACAACCCTGAGATCCAAGAGTTGAATGCTCTACCTACTAAGCCAACCAGGGGTCTTGCCAAAATTTTATATTGAAATAAAGTTAAGGCTTAAAGCTTTAGGCTTTTTCACAGAAGCCTAAAAATAAAAACGTATTGAAAGATAACTTGAAATTGATGCTAGGACAGCTTTTAGGTCTTCCTTAGCTTATCCCTTCCCTATTTAAGTCATTTATCTAAACTCATTTTAGGGTCAGTCTGGATTGATACATTTAACTCAAAATTTAAAAAGAAATTAGTCTATTCTGCAATTTCATACTGTTTGCACTTTGTGAGAGAAGGAAAAAATTGTTTCAACAAAGGAGATCTTCTTAGAGCTTAAAACTCGTCAGGGTGTAGTATCTTAGGAGTACAATAAATAATGACTAAAAGTGATTGTAAAGTTTTACAATCAGTTATAAGATTAGCATTTCAAATCCCTTATGTATATGGGCATCAATTTTTTTTTTTAATTTTATTTATGATAGTCATACAGAGAGAGAGAGAGAGAGGCAGAGACATAGGCAGAGGGAGAAGCAGGCTCCATGCACCGGGAGCCTGACGCGGGATTCGATCCCGGGTCTCCAGGATCACGCCCTGGGCCAAAGGCAGGCGCCAAACCGCTGCGCCACCCAGGGATCCCCATCAAATTTTTTTTTAAGTGGGAATTCAGTATTAAGTAGACCTTATAAAAATGCTTATAAAAATGATTTTTATGTAGCCAGGCTATCCAGATTTGTTTGGGGGAATATTAAAAAAAAAAAAAAAAAAAGGAAGAAAGAAGAAAAAAACAAAACTATTATTGGAGGATGTGACTTAATCACAAATGGCTGTCTGCCTTCGTGCCTTAATTCGGGGCTTGTGTTTAAAAGTACTTGTTTTCTTTTTCTGTGGCATGTAAGTATGTGTAGTGTACATATCCTCACTGACAATCATGGTCCTCTTGTTCCACCTCTGTAGGGTAACATGTCTTTGAAGACCACTCCAGTGTTGACTCATTCACTGGTAGACCAATCTATACGCTCTGCATATGTGGTTTAAATTTGAGCAGCTGTATTTGTATGATATAGTAACATTAATTTTTACTGATATAAAAATAACTGAATCAGAGGAGCTATCTTAGTGTATTAGAAAGAAAACTGGGCTCAACATTAGAGAACTAGTTTGTGTTCTTCTGCTTTACAAAAAGTAATCTTAAAGTCTTCTGGGCCATTTTATGAAGAAATTCTATGTTAGTCTCAAAATGAACGTGGCTCTTCTAACTGTGAACTTTGGGAAATTAATCTGACTGCAATTCTTGAAGTCTCTAGATTTTTCAGAGTTTAAGACTATCCAACTAGATTTGGAGGGGTGTGTGGATTTGGGGACCTGGATGACCATGATTTACACAATTAAATATGTCTATATCACTAATAATTATGAAACAATTAGGGGACAGCTCATGTTATCTTAAAAATTACTAAAGAATAGAAATAAGAGACTTCACATTGATAGTACTTTTGGTTTTATGTACTTTCCATGGTATTTATGTATATAATAGAAGCCTGTCTCACCAGATTTTGACATTTCAGGTTAGTACTCCAGTAGTTAAGCAAGGACCGGTTTCACAATCGGCCACACAGCAGCCTGTAACTGCTGACAAACAGCAAGGTCATGAACCTGTCTCTCCTCGAAGTCTTCAGCGCTCAAAGTAAGTTCATGTGTGTTGAAACATTTTTTCATTAATGTTGCATGCTGCATTGTTTGAATATTATAAAAATATATGTATAATAGAACTTGATCTTGTAAGAATCCATGGTTAGCCTAAGTTTTATGTATTATAAGATTTACAAAGGCAAATCTTACTCCAAGTAGGTTGTTGTCTCTAGTAATGAAGCCAGCTTATTTTTTGAAGAAAGTCATTCTTCAGATTTTACTTAATAGAATATGATAGGAGTAACAATATGTCATACTTGTACAAAGAGGGCACCTGATTTTATAATACTTGTTGGAAATGACATCATTTTTTAACCTCCTCATAGCAGTTTTAGATATGAGTGTATTGCTGAATCCAAAAATGGGAAATACTATTTCTCAACTGGTATGTGTCAGGTTTTCCTAAGAGCTTCAATTTTGACCCCTGTGTGGAGTGCTTGTCAGATAGGGCTGTATTGTGTTACATGTTTCTTTGTTAATTAACAAATACAACTTTAAATGATTTTCATTTGATTGATTTTCCTATTTTGATTTCTTGCTATGAGGTAGCAAAATAATTCAACTATTGTTTTTATTGTTGTTTTCTAAACAAGCATTTCAGAACTTTTACATCCAAATGAGAGTTGTTCCCTTCAAAATAATCACCTTGGGAAGCTGTCTACTTACTCCAGCAATGTTGCCATTGCTCAGAACATTTTTGGGAAATACTTCTTTTAAATTGTCTTTAGAGGCTGCAGTATTATTTTAAATATCCTCAGTGATGAAAACTCTTCATCCTTTGGGAGATTTAGTTTTTGGAAATAACTGAAATTCATTCAGAGCCAAGTCTGGTGAAGCAGGTAGGAAATCAACTTGGGTGATTAAAGTTTTGGTTCTTACCACCATATCCCCAAACCCTAGCCAAACCATACAGTTTTAAAAGAAGATAACTTATCTCAGAGTGTTATTTTGGGTCTTATTTTGCCACTAAACTCATTTGTTGCTGTCCAATAAAATGCCTGTATTTTGCTTCACATTATCTACCCTCTGATTCAGTATTTTGTTCTGACACTAAACAAAGGCAATAGATTTTTTCCCCCTCTTTATCTACATGTACTTAAGATGCAATACTCAGTTGTGCCTTATATCTACAACTGTTAAAATATGACCATTTCTTAGTTACATTCTGAGTAGTGTTTCTGGTATACAAAATCACAGGTTCTGCTGTCAAATTTGAAGAGCACTATTAGTTTAAATTTAACTGACATTACTGTTCTTAGAAGGGCCCTTTTTCCTCCCAAAAGTGTGTTTAAGGAGTACATGATATATAACTACACTTTGGATTTTAAATTCTATGTATTTGATGTTAAAATAACAGATTTTTCTTAGGAATTTGGATATCTTTAATTTAATAGAAGATATTGACAATTTTTAGGTATCTCCTTTTAAAAATATACTATACATTCAATTCTTTTTTCTCTTCCAGTAGCCAGAGAAGTCCATCGCCTGGTCCAAATCATACTTCTAGTAGTAATGCATCAAACGCAACAGTTGTACCACAGAATTCATCTGCCCGACCTACATGTTCATTAACACCTACGCTAGCAGCACACTTCAATGAAAATCTCATAAAACATGTTCAAGGATGGCCTGCAGATCATGCAGAGAAGCAAGTATGTTACATGATTCATAGCAGATGTTTTACCTTTGGATGAATGACAAAATATAATTTCTTCTAGAAAATCTAATCTAGATCACTGAATTTAAGCTACATTTAAAGTAATGTCTAATTAGATTGTCTATAGTCAGTGCATTAAATTAAATATTTGGTAAGCACTTATTTTAGGGCATTTATGAGATAACTTTTTATGGTTTCACATAAAATATTTTAATATACTCAGCATTTAGCACTGTGCTGAGTGCTTTATTTTCTCCACTTCTCAAAACTGTTAAGCAGTGCAGATGAGTTCTCCCATTTTACCATTGAAGACCCTTAAGACCAAATAAATTATATACCAAAGTCACCCAGTTAGAATAGTTATGAGGCTTAAAGCCAGGATGCTACTCAGCCAGCTGCTCTGATAGTTTTAGAACTTGTTCATACTATTACTCTTCTATCTCTCCACTAGACTAGCAAGTAGAAGTTAGAAAACAGTTTTGCTTTGGAATGAGGGACCTTTGGACATTCCAATTAACTGCCATTGGCTTCTCCCTTTTAGCAGCTTACTGACTGTCTGAAATTTTCTCTAAGTTCACAGAGGTAATATTGCATATCTTATGACATCAGAATACAGTGAAGTCCCTTTTAACATTGTTACACCTGAACTTTACTCTGGCTGACTCAGCATCTTATTAACCACGAATCATGAGCTCTTCTATCCTTAGTGCTATGCAATACTAAAATTGGAAATACTATATCCTCCAGAAGTTGAAGGGGGAAATCTTGGAAAAATACCTTCTTTCCACCATTAGACAGTTTTTTAAAGAAAATCCTTTTTCTCCTTTAGATTCACTATCATTTTTGTGGATTTAAAGGCGGATTGTTCTGTAATCTTGGTACAAAGTTGTCAGAAATTTAATGTTTTGGGGTTTTTTTTTTTTTTTTTTGTACGTGATTGTGGCATGTATGTGATCTTTATTTCTTTAATTATAGGCATCAAGATTGCGAGAAGAAGCCCATAATATGGGAAGTGTTCACATGTCAGAAATTTGTACTGAATTAAAAAATTTAAGATCTTTAGTCCGAGTATGTGAAATTCAAGCAACTTTGTGAGAGCAAAGGTAAGTTTTTCACTGACAAAGTTTTTGTCTTAGTATATCTTAAATCAGACTGAAGAATATAAATCAAATTTCATTTCTGAAATTTAAAGTTCTCTTTGATAGAACGTGTTCCATAACACTGTAACTGCATTTTTAAAAAACGATTGATTTAAGAGAGAGAGTGAGTGAGGTGGGTGGGGGGGAGCAGAGGCAGAGAATCTTTAAGCAGACTCCCTACTAAATGTGGAGCCTGATAACACGTCTTGATCTCTAGACCCATAATAAGATCATGACCTGAGCCAAAACAAAGAGTTGAACTCTCAACCAACTGAGCCACCCAGGTGCCCCACACTATGATTACACTTTGTAATTTAATAATAATCCTGGTGAATGGTAATGGCATCTAGATTTTAGTTCTCTAACCCATGGTAGATGCTTCATTAGACTTTTGTCTTCTAACTCTGTAAAGTACAATAGTATTTAAATAGTGAAATGTTATAACACTGTTAACATATAATGTTAACTAAATGTTAACAACAACTGTTAACACAGTTGACAGCAACTAATTATAAAGGGTCTCCTCTTCAATTGAGGGTAGTATTTGGTTGCTGGCCATACTTGTTTCAGTTGAAATTTCAAATCACTGTAAACATTGTCTTTGGATATTTCCAAGATCCCTTGGAAATTTAATTGTCTAGCAAGTATATCTGTTTCTGAGGTGTTTTCACTTAAACTCTTCTTGTCTCTCAGTTTTTAATCTAGTATCCTACTCAAGCAAGGATATCTACATCCAAGTAAATAGGACAGATATTTTTTACATGTGTCTTATAAAATCAAGGACAAATTTTTAAGGGCCTCTCACATCCTATCTTTATAAGTCACTGGGTCACAAGTAGAGTTAGTCTTAACATGAATCTACAAATATTTAGTAAATACCAAGTTGGCATTTATAGTAAAAATTGAAAACTGTTTTTGTCTAATCCTTTATTAAATTCTCTGGAGTTGTATTTTGAATATCAACTGGGATTTGTTTATGATTGCTCTGAAAGTACTTCAAACATACATAAAACTTGACTACATTTTGGCTTAATAAGACAGGTGATTTGACTTTTAGGAAATTATTTGCTGCCCCAACTATTGACAACAGTATACACTGATTACCAAGCTATAAATACTATATAATTATGCCTATTTCACTGGTACAGGCAGTAAATATCATACTCCATAGAAAAGAAGGGTCAGAAGTTCATGGAAGGTTTATGAAGTTCATGGAAACCTAGTTAGCCGTGGAGTTTATTTTATTTTTTGTTTTAAATATGCTTGTTAATTGGAATTTGACTCAGCTTTCTTTATGAGCCTATGTTTATATTGAGAATTTGTTCTTCAAAATGATTAGCCTCTTGCACCTAGTTTATTCTAGGCTTATTCTGTTGTGGCCTAGAAAACATATTTGGCTCAGGTTGTGATCCCGTGGTACTGGGATCAAGTCCCACATCAGGCTCCCTGCAGGGAACCTACTTCTCCCTCTGCCTATGTCTCTGCTTCTGTATGTCTCATGAATAAAGAAATAAAATAAAATATGTGTCTCATATTTAATATGTGCTGCCTTTTGTGTGTATCTGTGGTGATACAGTAAATGACATTTTAAAAAATCAGTCTTTATAGTCAAATTAATTGAGAAATTGTTAGAAAACCAGGAGACATTCTAACTTTTGTCATCCTAGTGTTTCATGCATTCACTGGTCATTTTGTCTTAACTCTAGACTAACACATTTATTTATTTTTAAATATTTATTTATTTGAGATGGGGAGGGGCAGAGGGAGAGAGAATTTAGAGCAGACTCCCTGCTGAGCACAGAGCCTGCCATGGGGTTTGATCTCAGGACCGGACCTTAAGATCATGACCTGAGCCAAAAGCAAGAGTTGGGACACCCAACTGACTCAGCCACTCAGGTGCCCCTAGACCAATCCATTTTTAATTTCTTAGTTTTAACTGTAGTTATTCATTTTATCTTTTTTTAAACATTTTTAAAAGATTTTTTATTTATTTAAAAAAATTATTTATTCATGAGAGAGAGCAGCAGAGACAAAGGCAGAGGGAGAAGCAGACTCCATGCAGGGAGCCTGACGTGGGACTCGATCCCGGTCTCCAGGATCAGGCCCTGGGCTGAAGGCAGAGTTAAACTGCTGAGTTAAAACTAGACCTGCCCTACGACCAGCAATTGCACTGTTGGGGATTTACCCCAAAGATACAGATGCAGTGAAACGCCGGGACACCTGCACCCCGATGTTTCTAGCAGCAATGTCCACAATAGCCAAACTGTGGAAGGAGCCTCGGTGTCCATCGAAAGATGAATGGATAAAGAAGATGTGGTCTATGTATGGAATATTACTCAGCCATTAGAAACGACAAATATCCACCTTTTGCTTCGACGTGGATGGAATTGGAGGGTATTATGCTGAGTGAAATAAGTCAATCAGAGAAGGACAAACATTATATGGTGTCTCATTCATTTGGGGAATATAAAAATAGTGAAAAGGAATGAAGGGGAAAGAAGAGAAAATGAATGGGGAAATATGAGAGAGGGTGATAGAACATGAGAGACTCCTAACTCTGGGAAATGAACAAGGGGTGGTGGAATGGGAGGTGGGCGGGAGTTGGGGTGACTGGGTGACGGGCACTGAGGGGGGCACGTGATGGGATGAGCACTGGGTGTTATGCTGTGTGTTGGCAAATTGAACTCCAATAAAAAGAAATTTTTTTAATTTTTTAAAAAATTAAATAAATAATATAAAAATCATGTACTATGTATTTCCCTAAATTAAAGTGGAGTGAGTCAGAGCTCCAGGCGCTTGACAACTGCATCCCCTCACACTGTGTCAGTTTTGGGGCCATCATTGGAGACAGCCATGGTTCAGTGTGTTTCTGATCGCAGAGGTCCATGAGTCCCCAGGACACCAGATCAATTTTTGGAATTATTTACATACTTAGAACAATTGAGATAAAGAATAAGACTCTGGTGAACCAGGCAGATGGAAAACCTCTCTGAAGGTGACAAAAAGCCAACAGCTCTAAATCTACAGGAGCTTACCCCAAATGGACACAGCGATTCCCTGGGGCTCCCTGCTCCTACCTCCACAGTCTCTATCTTTATCTCCCCCATACTAGATCCAGGCGGGGTCACACACATATACATAAAGATTGGTTGGTTCCACAGTGACTCTACACTTCTTTCCTTTGAAGAATAGCATATGCTGCATGTCTCTAATAAGAAAGTAATACAGGTTCACTGCAGAATCTGGGAAAAAGTATAAGAGAGAAAGTAAAGGAAATTTAGGGAAAACTAATATAACATTTGGTTCTATGGCTTTCCAAACAGGTTTATATGTTTTTTAAAATGGGGTCATGCTGTACGTTTGCTTTTTCACTAAATTTCTACGTTTGCCTTACACCTTGTTAATAAATGATAATAATCTGCCATTTGGTCTTCCCTGATGTGAAAATGCTTTTTGCCTGTGAAATATAAACAGATTGAAAGAATTCAAAATCCAGCTTCATCCAGTTTAAACTTGAATATTGAGAGACTCAAATGTTATGAGAAGGGGTTATCTTTAGAATAATAATTACTAACTAACATTCATTGGATGCTTATTCTTATGTTAGGCATGATGCCAGGAACTCTAAAATGTTATCTGGTTAGATGCTTACAATAACCCTGTAAAATAGAATCATGGCCCTTATTTTCAAATGACACAGTAGCATAGAGGGGTCCAGAAACTCGCAAAGGACTCAGTTTGGCATTGGGGGTGGTGAGTCTTAGTGCCATGTCAGCCAAACTAAAGGTCATGTTTTTAACTACTGCATTCAATTATTCAAGTGGTCTCTATCGATAAAGTCATTTCTATACACTAACAATGAGACTGAAGAAAAAGAAATTAAGGAGTCAATCCCATTTACAATTGCACCCAAAAGCATAAGATACCTAGGAAAAAACCTAACCAAAGAGGTAAAGGATCTATACCATAAAAACTATAGAACACTTCTGAAAGAAATAGAGGAAGACACAAAGAGATGGAAAAATATTCCATGCTCATGGATTGGCAGAATTAATATTGTGAAAATGTCAATGTTACCCAGGGCAATTTACACGTTTAATGCAATCCCTATCAAAATACCATGGACTTTCTTCAGAGAGTTAGAGCAAATTATTTTAAATTTGTGTGGAATCAGAAAAGACCCCGAATAGCCAGGGGAATTTTAAAAAAGAAAACCATATCGGGGGCATCACAATGCCAGATTTCAGGTTGTACTACAAAGCTGTGGTCATCAAGACAGTGTGGTACTGGCACAAAAACAGACACATAGATCAATGGAACAGAATAGAGAATCCAGAAGTGGACCCTCAACTTTATGGTCAACTAATATTCGATAAAGGAGGAAAGACTATCCACTGGAAGAAAGTCTCTTCAATAAATGGTGCCAGGAAAATTGGACATCCACATGCAGAAGAATGAAACTAGACCACTCTCTTGCACCAGACACAAAGATAAACTCAAAATGGGTGAAAGATCTAAATGTGAGACAAGATTCCATAAAAATCCTAGAGGAGAACACAGGCAACACCCCTTTTGAAGTCGGCCACAGTAACTTCTTGCAAGATACACCCACAAAGGCAAAAGAAACAAAAGCAAAAATGAACTATTGGGACTTTATCAAGATAGGAAGCTTCTGCACAGCAAAGGATACAGTCAACAAAACTCAAAGACAACCTACAGAATGGTAGAAGATATTTGCAAATGACGTATCAGATAAAGGGCTAGTTTCCAAGATCTATAAAGAACTTATTAAACTCAACACCAAAGAAACGAACAATCCAATCATGAAATGGGCAAAAGACATGAACAGAAATCTCACAGAGGAAGACACAGACATGGCCAACACGCACATGAGAAAATGTTCCGCATCACTTGCCATCAGGGAAATACAAATCAAAACCACAATGAGATACCACCTCACACCAGTGAGAATGGGGAAAATTAACAAGGCAGGAAACCACAAAGGTTCGAGAGGATGTGGAGAAAGGGGAACCCTCTTACACTGTGGGTAGGAATGTGAACTGGTGCAGCCACTCTGGAAAACTGTGTGGAGGTTCCTCAAAGGGTTAAAAATAGACCTGCCCTACGACCCAGCAATTGCACTGTTGGGGATTTACCCCAAAGATACAGATGCAATGAAATGCCAGGACACCTGCACCCCGATGTTTCTAGCAGCAATGTCCACAATAGCCAAACTGTGGAAGGAGCCTCGGTGTCCATCGAAAGATGAATGGATAAAGAAGATGTGGTCTATGTATACAATGGAATATTACTCAGCCATTAGAAATGACAAATACCCACCATTTGCTTCAACGTGGATGGAACTGGAGGGTATTATGCTGAGTGAAGTAAGTCAATCAGAGAAGGACAAACATTATATGTTCTCATTCATTTGGGGAATATAAATAATAGTGAAAGGGAATATAAGGGAAGGGAGAAGAAGTGTGTGGGAGATGTCAGAAAGGGAGACAGAACATAAAGACTCCTAACTCTGGGAAACGAACTAGGGGTGGTGGAAGGGGAGGAGGGCGGGGGATGGGGGTGAATGGGTGATGGGCACTGAGGGGGGCACTTGACGGGATGAGCACTGGGTGTTATTTTGTATGTTGGCAAATTGAACACCAATAAAAAATACATTTATTATAAAAAAAATAAAGTCACTTTTGGAGACCATGACAAGGACAAGGCTTAACATGCTGTTTACTAGAAACCCTACTGAATGACAACCTATTAATCTATTAAGAATCTTTTTTTTTCTTTTTGTTAGTATTTTAGACCACAGAGATGCAAAGAGACTTTGTTTCCAGCTTATGATTTAATCTGTAAAGTAAAAAAGTCTATCCAAATCACAGAATAGGGACTCTAAGCTCTCTTGAGCTCTCTCCCATGCTTTAATTAGATTGACATTTTAATAGATGTGATATCCTTCTAATCACTCTTCTATTGCCCAGAGTGAATTACTGCTAAATAACTCCTAGACAGCTGTGGCTACATCACTTTTAGAAGAAATTTTTGTGGTTAGCCTCTCTTTGGGGTAGTCAGAGCTTCTGAATGAGTAATGATAAATCATTCTAAGTGATGTTTGCCTCAGCAGGAAGGAAAAAAATACCCAACAACCTGCAACACGTATCTGTTGATGACTGAACTGCTTCTTCCAGATCCACTATGACCAGAAGTGAGTTCTACTTCAAAACGTTAGCATGACAGGAAGAGATTGCAATTGAGCTTGGCGAGTATCAAGGACACTGCTTGCAGAAGAGTTATTGAAGACTGAGTTTCGACAGCCTTGAGACGAGGGAGTTGTGCAAGCTTTCTGAATAGTGAGAATTATAAAATGAAACCCACCTCATCTTCATGGATAGAGTTACAATTTTTTCCCTTTTGCAATATGCTAGCTAAATTATTTATCCTGAGGCCTTAAAGAACGAGTGGCTTCCAAAGTCATTTCAGAGTTTGAAGAAAAATCTTTTCCAAAAATTAAGCCAGTGTTTCCTCCAGCCATGACTTCCACCATCTGGCCATAGATTCTTTTCCTTCCTGCTACCTCTCATGTGGGCTGGCCCCTCACCATGGCTAATGATGCCCAGATGTCCTGGATCCACAGGGTCCCCACCTTCAGCTGCCTGTCAATGCATCATCTCCTCTAACTCCTGCCAGGAAATAAAAATTAGAAACCACATTCCTCTCTTCTGGACCAATAGCAAAGAGCTCCCTGGTCAGGGTAGGGTAAGTTGACATCTCAAAGCTTTCAGGGTAGGTTATATTTCCATTAAGAACAACAGAATATCTTTATTTTTCCAGCAGTACCCATGAAGGCACAGACCCCAGCAGTCTGTGTGCAAACCTGTGAAACTGTTGCTTGGCTCCTTATCAGTTAGGGAGTCTAGCCTTGATGGCTTTCCTTGCTATGCAGAGCATAAGAACTTGAGACTAATGGCTCCTTGTTAATTCCAAGTGGTACCTTTGTTATTGTAAAATGCACAGGTATTCTGACGCATCAATCTAGGCTGGAGGACTAAAGGTGAAGGAAGTGGGACTTATAATTTGAAAGGAACTTTTCAAATAAGCAGAGTACCACCCATCTGTCATGCCTTAACTTCACTTTCAATCTTTTTCACTAAATATTCTTGATGCTAAATTGTTCTGCGTAATCCCAATCTACCAAGATTGCTCCTCTGTGATCTCAAAGGTTCCACCTTTCCAAAGTCTAAGACTTTCACTTTGAAACTTCACTTTGAAAATGAGAATGCTGTCTATGGGGAGGAAATTGTTGGTGAGTGACCAGAAAGGGGGTTTGGAAATGTTAAATATTCTCATTTCTGTCCTTAGTTCATTGTTATTAACTACAAGGCTGGTCTAGTGTGAGGCGCAGAGACAGTTTAGTGCAGTGGTTGGAGCCCAGACCCTGGAACCAGACAGCAGGAGTTGGACTCTTGCTCTACTACTTACTATCTCAGCTGGCCAGCCGCTTGACTTCCTTGTGCTTCAGCTTTCTCACCTATAATGGGTCTAATAGCACAAGACTCATAAACTTCTTTTGAGGACCATATGATTGAATATTTTCTAAAACAGAAGAGAGCTTGAGCACTTACACCAAGCACTATATAAATCCTCATAAAATTAAAAAAAATTAACCTCCTCTCACTTTACTTTTTACATCTAGAATATGGGGTTGAATGTAGTCACCCGTAAAAGAGTATTGTTCAGAGATTTAATAAGAAAACCATTATGTAAGAACAAAATATTTTAACTCTGGGCAAAGTCCATCAGCTCAGATTAATGGATTAAGTGTGCAGAATCTATCATCGTCAAGGACAAAATGATGCTACTTTGTGCCAAACTATCACAACATGCCAAGACCAAGAGGACTGGAGCCACATGAAAGAAGAGCTGCAAACTTGAAGTGTCTAATGGATGTCGTTACTTCATTTTCGCAAGGGGAATATTGGAGATGTTACCCAAAATGTTTCATCCATGAAAGCTACGTTTCCAGCCAAAGTCTCAGAAAATGACTTCCTAACTATGCATGAATAACTCCCTGTGTGTTGCAAGGAGCATTAATTGTTTATAAAAGCACTCCATTTACATTCCAGTTGGGCTACTAGTTTTGAAAACTGGATGGACTTACCAATTCTTAGCTAACCCTTAATTCTGGCCCAAAGTTGACATTGATATTCATCCTCTAAGTTCTTCAGTAGCACAAGAACTCTTTTTCCCGAGATCAATGATATAGCTGCCACACTGCAGTTCTAGAAGGTTGACTTGTCAAATGAATGTGTAGCTGCATAGTGTTAGGTTGTGAAGTATTAATAGGTCTATCTTCAATAAAAAGAAATGGAAAAATATGCATTTGTAATGATCTAGAAACTGGCTGGAGAGTCTGGCTCCATCCATGTATTTTCTTTTTCTTTTTTTTTTTCCATCTATGTATTTTCAAGCTCTTCAGTATCTCTGAGAAACCATCAAAAAGTATTTTTCCTTTGATATATGAACTGTAGTGTATCTTTGAATTGGCTCACATTTTTGCCATGCTTTTCAAATTCCTCAAATTACCATCTCCAGAAATGGCACTAGAGACTAGGAGACCTTGCTGTTAAACCTGTCTGACTGCATTAACAGCAGAAATGACACAATAAAAGAGATGACGTTCACAAACTTCTTGGATCTTTCCGAGGAGTAGCAAATGACAGCTTCTCTACTCACAGTTCATCTGCTGTATTTATTAATAGAAAAGAAACATATTTTAGACACAAGATGAACAGGATTACTAGTCCTTCTACTTTTCAAATACATTTCAACGTTAATACATTTAAAATGTTAAAACTGTACTTGGCATGTCAGTGTTCTATGTTCACACATTTCTACATTTAAAGGTTCTGCGATTTTCTGCTTTTCATTTCAGAAACAGTCATTTAAAGTCTAAAGTGGAGTAGGGATGGGCTTTGAAATGAAGATTGGGAAGATTTTTGCTGATGGTATTGAAGGGCATGAGAATTTTAAGAAGGAACTAGGCATAAAAGGAAGATAAAATCCTTCTGGTGCCTTGGCTGTGGCTAGAGGTTCAAGAGCACTAGTCTAAAGGTCTTCTGATGTCCCATTTCGATGAAATCCCACCACCACCACGACCACCCCTCCACCTCTGCCATTTAAATCTTGCCAGAGGTATCCACTCTAAATTTCATCCAGAAATCTACATCCCAACACATTTATTAAATTCCAAAAACATACAGATCCTAATCCACTATTATCACCTAAATTTAGAATACAAGAGATTTATAGGGAAAAAATGGGAAAAATTGCTGCATGGTAATAAGTTGATCTGTTTGAAGGGAAAACAAAAACATTTTATAGATCAAAAAACCATCTTTTTGTATCATAATTTTTTGAAGCACAAGATATGTCCTGGGACCATAGGAAAACAGCCGACTCACCAGGCATGCAGCCTTGGGCAAGCTATGCACACTGCGTCTAAGTGTCTTTCCCTACAGAATGGGGACAGCAGTAACCCTACTTCCCTGGGTGGCTGTGAGGGTTAAATGAGGTAGTGAGTACTGAACTCTTGGAACAATTCCTGGTCCATAGTAAAGGCTATGGCATCATGATTCCTGAAGTGAAGAAGCAATGCTGTCACCCTTCACCAGCCACAGGAGCTGCTCCAAGTTCCACGGAGGTGCTAGCCCTATATGTGCTTTCTGCTATCACACCCTAGCCTCTAACCTGTCTTCTTGAATGCTGTAGAGAGGAGAATAATACACACAGGGAACCTCTCCAAAGGGCAGGCTCCTGGATCCCGTCTCTGAGACTGTGACTCCATAGGTCATAGAGATGCCAGAAATGTGCCTTTGAATGAGTTCCCCAGGTGCTCTAATATATGGCTGCCTGGGGAGAAAAACTGCTGCAGAGCATCACAATATGTGCTGCCGAAGTGAGCACTGCTGCAGAGCATTAGAAGTGGTTGTGTTTGGTGCAGGAATTTCTGGGTTTCACTCAAGTGTAGCAGCAAATGTACAATTTCTTCAGTTTTTCTCAAAAATCATTATGGATTCTTAATGTTCCAACAAAGATCAAATAACAGGGCTGTATTTAACAAACTAAGTTCTTGATTCTATCTTCATGTGAATAGAAGATATAACACTATTGTTGGAAAATATTTTTCAGAAATGGGTGCTCCAGCTTCAGAGATAGTTTTCATTGCCTATTTTTACTGAAATATGAATATAATGCCACTAAAAATGCCTTTTTTGGGGGAGAGATAAAACATTTCACTTTACTTGCATTGTTTTTCCCCAGTTATTACAATTTTTAATATACTATGACATATAATTCAGGGATAGTCATTACAAATACAAACTAGAGAAAAAAGAAACCCAAGATTTTTGCTGTAATATATTACAGAATACTTCAGAATAATCAAATCATCCTCTTTCTTCTAATTGGAACAGTGATGGTAACAATATACTGTTATAAGATCTGTGTTTTCTGTTTTGAAAATAAACATGTTGGCCCAACTGTATATTGCTGTGGTGGTGGGACCTTTTATTTTTGTAACCCTTGTATTTTTTTATCTTTCCTTTGGGAAAATAGGGTGACAGATAGTAATCCACATGGGATGATTAAAAACTAATTATTCAACGTAACATAGATTTTTTTCTTTCTAGGGTAGGATAATATGCTTTTAAAAACTAAAGTAAACTTAGTTTCTGCTGCTCTTAGTAGAATGTTTTATTCACGGCTGCCTCAAAAAGAACAGAGCATTGTTTTATTATACATCAACATAGTGATGAGGTTTTACAAACAGTTTTTGGTCGTTTTTAATGTTATTTTTATAACAGCCCTGAGACTAGAGCTATAACTAGTTATAACTATCATATAACTAGAGCTATATGATCTCTAAAGAGGAACAAGGTTAAGGGTACAGAGGGCGCCTGGGTGACTGAGTTGGTTAAGCATCTGCTTTCAGCCCAGATCCTGATCCCAGGGTCCTGGGATCGAGTTCTGTATTAGGCTCCCTGCTCTGTGGGAAGCCTGCTTCTCTCTCTCCTTCTGCCTGCCACTCCCCTTGCTTGTGCTCTCTGTCCAATAAATAAATAAAATCTTAAAAGAAAAAAGGATATAAGGTACAGAACCACTATGCAAAAAGCGGGCTACCACCAAGGCCAAAATCACTGAAATTGAATGCAGTGGAAATGATGTTGAATGTAGCTGTGAAGTAGGATTGAGAGAGTCCTGTCCAGGCCTGTGGGTGGCTTTGCTCTTGAACAAAGGCAAAATGTCAGAGCATCTTCTTGGACCAAAGGACCAAGAACCAAAGTGCAAATGGTGGTCACCTCAAAGCCACCTAATGGTTGATGGGCAGGCTGAGAACAGAGAATGGCCCAGGTGTCTGTGGAAGGGTGAGCTGAGAATGTTCCTTTCCAGAGCATGTAGACCCATCCTGTGCTGAGACCCAACTGCCAATGGCCTACCAAAATTATATATAGTGAATAAAAAGGGTCACTAAAATAATAAAGTTCCATACCACAGCCTTAAGAAATGTAATATTCAGGAAAGGTACTTCTGTGAGCTTCACAAGATATTAAAAATATAGAACTTAATCATGGAAACAAAGAAATGATAAAGAGAAAGCAAGCACCCATATACATCAAAAAACAAAACAAAACACAACACCAGATCTCAATGACCACCAGGGAAGAAGGAGAACAAATATAATATACAGAAAAATTCTTGCAAAGCCATTTCATGAAAATTTAAGTACAAAAGAATGGCACATTTTCATGATTTAAATATATTTAAATGCAAACAGCTGCCATACATATTGTCTTATAAATGTTATGTGCTGTGGTTTGTAAATAAGGCACCTTAAAAATAAAAAGAAAATATTTATTTTATCATTAAATATTATTTAGAGAAAAGAACAATGAAACTAAAACTTTCTCAAGGCTAAAAGTAGTCCTCTGCCATTCCTTATATTTTCTACCTTTTACCATAATTTTGAGACTTTAGAAAGAAATGTAGCATTTTAACAATCAATAACATAAATCAATTTTAAACAAAAGAGAGAAAGGGAGGGAAAGGCAGGGGGCTGTGCAAAAAGAAAAAGAAAGCAAAAGTTACATTTCCAGAACAAACTAGATCCACTTACCCACATTTTTGTTTCTGGTGATGGAATACTCTATATACATTCTCAAAATGATTTAAAAATTAAAATTTCCAATTCTAAATTCTCTTCAGACATCCAGAATTAGATGGTGAATGAGCAACGAGAAACAGTCATTATTGCCTTGAATCAAAATGATATAAAAGAGTCTGGCTTTCCGGTGGTCATCAAGACAGTGTGGTACTGGCACAAAAACAGACACATAGATCAATGGAACAGAATAGAGAATCCAGAAGTGGACCCTCAACTTTATGGTCAACTAATATTCGATAAAGGAGGAAAGACTATCCACTGGAAGAAAGACAGTCTCTTCAATAAATGGTGCCAGGAAAATTGGACATCCACATGCAGAAGAATGAAACTAGACCACTCTCTTGCACCAGACACAAAGATAAACTCAAAATGGGTGAAAGATCTAAATGTGAGACAAGATTCCATAAAAATCCTAGAGGAGAACACAGGCAACACCCCTTTTGAAGTCGGCCACAGTAACTTCTTGCAAGATACACCCACAAAGGCAAAAGAAACAAAAGCAAAAATGAACTATTGGGACTTTATCAAGATAGGAAGCTTCTGCACAGCAAAGGATACAGTCAACAAAACTCAAAGACAACCTACAGAATGGGAGAAGATATTTGCAAATGACGTATCAGATAAAGGGCTAGTTTCCAAGATCTATAAAGAACTTATTAAACTCAACACCAAAGAAACAAACAATCCAATCATGAAATGGGCAAAAGACATGAACAGAAATCTCACAGAGGAAGACATAGACATGGCCAACACGCACATGAGAAAATGCTCCGCATCACTTGCCATCAGGGAAATACAAATCAAAACCGCAATGAGATACCACCTCACACCAGTGAGAATGGGGAAAATTAACAAGGCAGGAAACCACAAAGGTTCGAGAGGATGTGGAGAAAGGGGAACCCTCTTACACTGTTGGTGGGAATGTGAATTGGTGCAGCCACTCTGGAAAACTGTGTGGAGGTTCCTCAAAGAGTTAAAAATAGACCTGCCCTACGACCCAGCAATTGCACTGTTGGGGATTTACCCCAAAGATACAGATGCAATGAAATGCCAGGACACCTGCACCCCGATGTTTCTAGCAGCAATGTCCACAATAGCCAAACTGTGGAAGGAGCCTCGGTGTCCATCGAAAGATGAATGGATAAAGAAGATGTGGTTTATGTATACAATGGAATATTACTCAGCCATTAGAAATGACAAATACCCACCATTTGCTTCAACGTGGATGGAACTGGAGGGTATTATGCTGAGTGAAGTAAGTCAATCAGAGAAGGACAAACATTATATGTTCTCATTCATTTGGGGAATATAAATAATAGTGAAAGGGAATATAAGGGAAGGGAGAAGAAGTGTGTGGGAGATGTCAGAAAGGGAGACAGAACATAAAGACTCCTAACTCTGGGAAATGAACTAGGGGTGGTGGAAGCGGAGGAGGGCGGGGGGTGGGGGTGAATGGGTGACGGGCAATGAGGGGGGCACTTGACGGGATGAGCACTGGGTGTTATTCTGTATGTTGGCAAATTGAACACCAATAAAAAATAAATTTATTATTAAAAAAAGAGTCTGGCTTTCATACATAAGAGTAAACAAACTACATATTTTTGTCATGAAAGTACAAAATAATTGTGTTTTTGGGTGGCTGGGGTGGAGAAGGCTAATGACAGCCAGGAAAACCATACATTCCTTCTAGTATCCCCAAGCTCTTGTAGGTAAGTTAGGTAAGTGGCCTTCTCCCCTTTTTAATAGGATGTGGTAGTTCTAGTCACTTTTCCACACTCAGGCGTTGGAAGCAAGAAGAGGGATTGGTATTCAAGGGAAGACTAGTTTTTTATCAAAAACAAAGAGATGGGTAGGCCTCTGCTCCTAGAAGAGTGCCATAGCACCATTGTTCATGACATTTCCTATTGTTTTGGATGTCTATCTCCTTAGACGCACACCCAGGTAATGCCCAGCATGAATGCACCACTCTTTGTTTTGCATACAGTTTGCACATAGGTGCACAGCCAAGGGAGCTGAAGGCATCTACTGAGCATAGGAGGAGTAACAATCCTTCTCAGGCCACCCAGAAAGGGAGCTGAACACAAGACATTACAAAACACATATGAAGAAGTGAGCCACTGTTTCAGGCCTCAGGGCAGCAGTTAATTACACAGACCTCAGCATAAGATGAGAACAGGAGGTGAGAAGGTGGAGTTGGCAAGTAAGTCTTTTTAGAAAAAGTATTTCTTTTATTTTCCAAACTTGAAGTATCTGGATACATTATCTAGTTGATTTTCAGCCTGCTTTAGGAGGCTTATAAAAACCATTCTATAAAATAATTGTTTATTAGACAACATAACATATTGATTCTTACTCAGACAAGAAGGTGGCCAATAATACTCTCAAAGTGAAATTAGTAAGGAATCTGTATTTGAGTTGACTTATAAGAGTCTGTAGGAGAAGAATAAAGAAACGAAAGATGAGCAGTAATGAAGAGCCCTTGGTAAAAATACATTTAATTATTCATACAACTAATGATTGTAAAAATAAAAATTGGCAGGGCTAGGAAAAGCAGAAAGTGGGCCTAGAAATAGAAAAGAGATTATCTTATACCGAAGAAAAGAGGAAGTAATAGGAGTTGCGTGGGGCAAGTGTTGGAAGCACCTATCAAAAGGTTGCTTTAGAAATGTGAGTCAGAGTTCATGACTAATTGAAGAATTTTTCAAATGGAATTTCAAGCTAATTTTAGAAATATTTGAGGCACAGAGAGAATAACCAATTAGTTGCTCAATTCGCCCAGCTGCTTTTAATGGGATTTGTGCCTTTGTTTTGGTTTATCATGAATTGAGCACACCTGTTCTCTGCTAATAGTACAAACTGTGAAGGATAGACTCACTTAACCACACTTGATTCCCTCAAAAGTAAAGTACACTGGAAAAAGGATAGATTTAGAAGCAGAGAGCTTGGAGTCTGAATCCCAGTTCTGTTGTATATTAGCATGTGGTCTGAGACAAGTTACCTAATCTCTCTAAGCCTCATTTTTTTCATCTGTAAAATAGATACAAAAAAATACTGAACAATGAGGACTATTGTAGAAATTATAAATAAGCACTGTAAGACATAAGGCACCCAGTAATACTTAATACATAGCAGTTATAATTATTCCACAATTGGAAATACTCTGCAGTGGCAGCAACCTTTTGTGAATGTTGAAGATTTATCTTGAAGTGGAGCAGATAAGTAACAGAACAATTTGAAATAGCTTTTGTATTTGAATTATCTAAGCTAGGTCAAGGGCAGCCATGTTATGTCTACGATGCTCAAGTGTAGAGAATTCTCACAGGAGCAAGGTTGCATATTATGAAGGCTTCGGTTTTGCAATGTCTTGGAGACTATCACTTCAGTTGCTTGGTAGCCATAATACTCAACACTTGAGGATGGAATCTTTGGTGAGAGTGAGAATGAGCATACCAAGACAAATTACAGGATTATGTCAGCAACTGGTCTTTTGCTGCTCATTTTGGGGTTGACGCATGTAAGCTATTGGACCAGTGGCTTATATATGTTACCCATGTAATCATATAGGCATGTTGGAGTATTTACTCTTAAATGCTTAGAGAAAGTATTACATGTGAAGACCCTTATTCAAGGTAGACTACAGCACCTAAATTTGAGAAAACAGCTTTGGAAATTCCTAATTCTTATAAGCTACTTCCCTAATATTTATTATTAAGGATTTCCTATGAAGATATAACTAACTAGTATATCTGTCCTTTTCACAAGGAATAAACTAATGACTTACATCATATTTAAAAGGCCTTAACTGTATCACTGCTTCATCTTAACTATACTTGAATCCTTAAATTCTTGATTGACTGGAGCAAGAATATATAGATTATTTCAAATACTCTTGATATTTTACAAAGAGACTGATGATTATTAAAAAGTTCTTCCCACTAATGACCAAATGAACAAAATACTTATTTTTCTTGAAATTTTTTTGCCATCTCTGAATGGTTGACACTTTGATAGAGAATGTACAACTACACTACAGTGAATCTGAAGTTATCCAAGTGAAAACCAAATTATCTTCTTGTACCAAATGTAAAATTATACTTTGTACATATTATTTTATCACCCTAAATCCCCCCTGCCTTTTGGGGGCATAAGTAAGGGCCAGGTTAAGTGAACACAATTCAGGTGATGATAATGTTAACTGAGCATCTTGCAAGTTGTAAGTGTGCAATTTATTTCATTTCCCTTTTGTGTGCACATATCATTTCCTTCATTTATAATATAGAAATTGAGACTCAGAAAAAATGACTGTCAAGTCCAAGGCCAAGTTGTTAGTAAACACTAGGACTAGTACTAGAAGCCACATCTTTTAAGCACAACAGAATTTGCTCTTCTCCAAGTTGTCTTTATTTACTTTTTCATGAGTCCATGGTTCATACAGCAAACATTTACTGAATGCATCTTATATGCCAGGCACTGTGGTAGGCCCTAGAAATACGAATCACCAATGAATCTCATCCCTAAGCAACTCACACTTTGATAAATGAATGACAACAGCTCCTTTTGCCAAGTGCTCTGGGAGCAAGGAGGAGGAGAGAGCAAAGGCAGGGGTAGGAGCTGGTGGTCCTGAAAGGAAAAGATATCCCTGAGCAGCAGATAGAGGCCTTGGGCAGCTGCAGCTGCAAGCAGTCTCCTCTATTCACACTAGCATGCCCAGCCAGTGTTATCATTATCTGAGTACCAAGTCCCAGAAAAGATGGGAAAAGGACAGGCCCGGGGAAAGATGAGCAGGAATTACTCAGGTGAAGAAGATGGGGGAAAAGCATTCCAAGGGAAGGGAATGGCTGCTGTATGAAAGCACGATGTCATGACATTATATGGCTCCTTTGGGAGACTCTATTTGGTGTAGCTGAAACGAATGAGGTGGGCGGCAGGGCAGTAGGGAAGTGAACCAAGAGAGATTAGCAGAGGCCAGGCACTGTGAGGTTTATGGTTTTGGGTGCATCCTGCAAGGTACAGGAAGTGAGTGAAGGGTATTTACCAGTGGTATGATCAGATGTGGATCATAGAAAGCTCCCTCTTGCCGTAGTGGAAAACCAGATTGGAGGAGCCAGGTGGGATCATGGCAGGAACCTAAGGCAGAAGTGAAGAGTCCTGGGATTAAGGACGGAACAGTGAGGATGACAAGCCAAGATTTGAGAGATAGGGGGGCAGACTTGTTGAATGTCTAGATAGGTGTAGAGATGGGAGTCAGGAGTTTGAGATGTCCCTTAAATTTCTGACTGGGATGAATGGATGGACAGTGATGATATCCTCTGAATTTAGGAAGAAAGGGAGAAAAGGAAATGTCCCTTTAGAGGAGGAGGGACATAATGAGTGATTCTGACATGCTGAGTGTATGAGGTGCTTTGAGGACTTACAAGTGTGGATGCTGGGTTGATGCCATCCTTAACATAGAACACTGTGTTTCTGGATGACTTACAGAAATTTTTTGATATTTTCTACTCAAAGCATTTATTTTAACATGGAAATTCATCAGCATATAGGAAAAGCAGCTATACAAATAAATAAGGATGAGTCTTATATGAATCTAACTACAGAATAATATTTTAGCACATAGATCTAAACATTTTCCCATTTGTTAATATTTTTCAACACGTGATTTAAAAAGTCTAAGATACCAAAGTCTTAAAAGATAAATTATTTAAAAATCTTTATTAGTCACACACCCTTAAAACATTTGCATTTGCTCTGAGAGGGAAATATACACCCAAAGGGTGAAGGAGAAAAAAATAGTTTCCTTAAGTGAAGGAATGGGAAGAACAGAAGATCTATCTGGCCACTTGCCAGAGAATATTGAAAAGCTGGACATTTCAAGACAAATCTCCACTAATCCATCTTTTACCAAAGTTCTCACTTAAAGTCCACTTTTTGACATGAAATATTTAATAGGAACTTATTTTAGCCACAAAGTGCCCTTAAAAAAATGTAATACTGGGCTCCTTACTCGGCTAAAAGAAGAAGGTATGAGAAGAAACTTGCATTTAAAAAAAGGAAAAAAGGGACTTGAGGAAAGCCTTGACCAGTTAATGAGAGTTTCTATTGAAAACTGAAAGTTAATGACAACACAAAGTTTCTTTGCTATTTAGGACAGATGTTTCTTAAAGAATGGATAAATCAATAAAGTTCATTTTCTATTGGCATCTGGAACCACAATTTTAATCTGTTGAAATGGCACAAAGACAAAGAACAAAATACAAATAAACACAAAAAGGTTTTCTGTAGAAAGGAGCACCTTTTAATTGGCTTTCACCCTCAGTTTATATTCAGCTCCCTAATGGGGAATAAACTCCCTCAGGAAGGTGACTTTTTGTTGGGTGCGTGCATGATGTTCATTTGTCTTGCATCTAAAAATTAGAACATAACAAGCTTCTAATCATCACCTGTTAATTCAAAACAAAAAGAATTCTTTTTTTTTTTTCCATTGAAAGCAGATTGTAGTAAAAAAAAAAAAGGGCAGCATTCTCCAAGGTCATATGCTGTTGGCAAAGCTCAAAAAAACCTTGTAGTCCAACTTGCTTATGTTCAGCTGTGTTTACTTAGACTTAACATGACAAAGTCTGCCTCTGATTATGCTGTGCAGTCATCTGCCCACAGATAAATAGGTATTACACAAACTTTTGGAGAGAATGACATTTGGCCTCCATAATTTTGGAATAATTTACTATGTACCTTCAACTTAAAACACCAAAATGATCCACAATATGTTTTTGGGAATGAAGCATAAATATTTCATTTTACAAAGGGAGCAGTCTCCATGACCTTTATGGATTTTAGGTGATTTACTAACAAAGTATGGTACTGGTTTGGAAGGTGTGGGGTAGCTCTGCAACAGGCAGTTTGAGGCAACATTTATTTCAGTCTTTTCAATAACCATCAAGATTTCAAGGAATTTCTGTAAACAAACTGTCACTTAAAGAAAATAACTTTCCATCATTTTTTGCAACAAGTCTCCAGAACAGAACATGCATATAAAAATAAGAGTTAACTAAATTATTTCCAGAGACTGCATCTTGGAGTAATGTTTACACTATTGGTAGAAAGCAAAAGCTCAATGTTTTACCACCATATCTTACAGTAAATGCAAAATTTTGCTTTTGGAGTAATGTAAACCATTTCCACAGCATACAGTCTGTTCCTGATTACCTAAGAATTGATTCTGACCCATCATATTTACTTTGCTTGCTGTTGTATTTACATAATAAAAGATACACAGACATTCCTCTCCAAACTAAGATTGTTTCAAAGGTGGAAGTACTTATTATATTCCCCAGCTATCAATCAATAAACCAATCAATCAACAGATCTTTACTGTATTTTGCTAACAGCTGGTAATACAGTAGTGAACGAGAGGGAGATGGTTCTGTCTTCTGAAAATTATCTAATGAGAAAAATGATAAATGGAACACGTGCTGTCACTTTCTGGGTTACCTAGTTTAATTTACATAATTATGAAGAGTTTTCCTCCACAGAAATGAATATATTTTCAACCCTGAGTCTTGTTTTATTATTGAATTAACTTAGGAATATAGCCCTTCATTTAGAATGTGGTCTGTCAAGGGAGCCATGAATATTCAGCTGTGCCAGCTCCCTTTACCAGTTCAGGACACATCTGTAAAAAGGTTAGTTTTGACTGATTCATTTAATACTTTCTAGTTTGACCTTTATTCTAATTTACTGAATTTGCTTTGATACACACTCTGTAAAGTGAAATAAGGTAAAGGATGGCACTGCTACTCTTCTAGCAACTGCCACTTACATTTAATAAGCAAAGATTTCCAAAAGCCTTTCCCTCTAAAGAACTGAATAGATCTATGTACCTTATGCCACATTCCCCCACTGTTTTCTTACTGACTTTGGGATTCACAAACAATGATTTTAGGAATACACACACACACACACACACACACATTCATATATGCATATGTTTTCAAATGTGTATGCCTTTAAGGTTAGGAAACAAATCCATAACATGTGCTGGAGACTAGTGTCCTGCTCACACCAGTCTCTACAAGAGCATATATGTAGGCCTCATCAGCTTTATTTTTTTTAAGATTTTACTTAATTATTCAAGAAAGACACAGAGAGAGAGAGAGGCAAAGACATAGGCAGAGGGAGAAGCAGGCTCCATGCAGGCAGCCCGCTGCAGGACTTGATCCCAGGACTCCAGGATCACAACCTGAGCCGAAAGCAGATGTTCAACTGCTGAGCCACCCAGGCGTTCCAGGCCTCATCAGCTTTCAATGCAAAACTGCATCCACAATCATTCTAGAAAGGGCAGATTCCCCAGATTCGACGTGTAGTCAGAGAACTGAATCCAGGAAAATGAGGGAGTATGAAATTCTCTTCTGAAGCCCAGCCACATGACCAAGCCACTGATGGAACAGCAAGCCCAGTGAGGAAGGCTGCTGCTCTAGAGAGAAAGAAATTACTTTCACAGCTTGATACCTAGGTCCTATGATAGCTGCCTCAAAGAGGAAGGTAAATGATGTTAGAAAACATGGGGGATGTACAAATGACCACAGTTTACTTTCCGAGCATGGGAGCTGTGGGGCCAGTTGATATATTAAAGTAATGAAAACCCTTTAAGTTATGCAGCCACTTGCTGGGGGATTTCTTATTAAGGAAAAGTAAATTTGCAAGTATTAGATTGGACCAAGACATAACCCTGCACAAAAACTAGCACGAATTCCTTTTCATTTTAAAAAAGGAATTTGTAAGTCCTATATGTGCAAATTATCTGACATTCAGTCAGGGCTATCAGGCAGCAATATTATGTCTAAGAAAAGAATGGCAGACATCAGTATCTCCACACATGCAGTTTGCTCTCTAAAACACCGAATTTAACACAGAAGAAAATGTTAGTTAGCAGATCACTTGACGGGAATTAGTTTGCAGAAGATATGTAGTTGAATCAAACTTATATGGCTCTCTCAATGTTAACCAAAGTTGGAAGAAAAAAAAAAAAAGGAAAGCTTTCACAACCAAAAATCTTGAAAAATTTCCTATATTTTCTGGTTTCATTTTTCCCAGAACTGAAACACCACAAAATAACATCACCTCAGTGCACTCACTTCTAGCTCAGCCAGGAAGTGCTGAGGTACATAAACATTTTTTATTTCACTTTTTTACAAGAAGGTGACCAACATTTTCTTAGCCTTCCAAAAAGCTTCAGGTTTGGAATACATTTTGGTTAAATGTCAGCAAAGGAATTTGCTCATCGTTCAAAAAGCACTTTTTCTTTCCAACTTTGGAATATATGTAGAAACTGTGTTGTGAATGGAATTACCAAAAAGGCTTGGAGCCACAAAGGGAAATCTAGTTTTACAATTCCGAAAAGAGTTGTGTAGGGAAGCCTTCTGTATGGGAGGAAACAGAATGAACAAAGGACATTCATATAGCACAGCTTGTCAAGTGCTTTCACAACCATTAGCAACAGCTCTGGGAGGTAGGACATTTTCTCTCCCTCATTTAAAGATATGGAAATAAATCAGAGAAGTTAAATGATTTATCTAATGTTTTTCAGTTAATGGTAGAGAAAAAATATCTGAACCCAGATCTTCAAAGTCTAAGGCCATAACTAGAAGGCGCAGATTGAAAACCAAACGCCAGCATTGTGCATACTGGGAAAAAGCTAGAAGTCTTGCCAAGGTGTATCATCATCACTATTATTTAACACTGTATGTAGAGGTACAAGTCAATGCAATAAGCCAGGGAAAGAACTCATGGCAAAAATTTCAGCAGGAGGTAAAACCATCACTGTTTGCATGTAATATAACTGTATTGCTAGAAAACATAAGAAAGTCTACTAAAAGGCCTACAAAAATAATAAGCAAATTTATTGCGGTAGCAGAGTATAACAACATATGCAAATCAATGGCATTCTCATATAAAAAGCAACAACCAGTTAGAAACATGTGATGGAAGAAAGGACTCTACTTACAACAACAAAGCAGCAAAAAGATAAAATGCCTATGAACAAATTTAACAAGAAATATGCAAGACTTATTTAGAACATTTTAGAACCCTCCTAATGGCAGCAAAAGAAGCTATGGACAGACATATCAAGTTTTTGGATAAGATGATTCTACATCCTAAAAATATCGATTTTCTGTAATTAATTTGGAAATATAACACAATTCCAATAAAACTAACAAAATAGTTCTTTTTAGTAGACAGGTTGATCCTAAAATTAATATGGAAAAACAAGCAACAATAGCTAGAAAAACTGAAAAAGGAGAAATGAGAATAAACACAGCCATATATTAAACGTATTCTAAAGGCTCACTAATTAAAACAGTGTGGGACTTTCTAGTAAAAGAGTAAAAAAAAAAAGAAGTCAGTAGAGGAGAATAGAGAGATAAGATAGGCTCAGTTTAAAATGTGGTATTCCTGGGGATCCCTGGGTGGCTCAGCGATTTAGAGCCTGCCTTTGGCCCAGGGTGTGATCCTGGAGTCCCGGGATTGAGTCCCACGTCAGGCAACCTGCGTGGAGCCTGCTTTTCTCTCTCTCTCTCTCTCTCTCGAATAAATAAAGAGAATCTTTAAAAAAAAAATAAAAATAAAATGTGGTATTCCCATCAGGGAAGAAGGAAAAAGACAAATGGATCAATAAGTGGTATTAGGATAACTAAGTAGCTGTATGGGAAAAAAAATTGAGTAGTTTTTCACATTGTATGATACCATATGTCAAATTAAGATGCATTCCTAAAAGATTTAAGGTAAAAATTGAGACCCATAGAAATATTGGAAGAAAACTCGTGACACCCCCTTTAAAGCTGTGAAGGGAGGAAGTTCTATCACTTAAAATCTAGAAGCCATACAGAGACAGATTATTAAATATAATTACAGTTTTTTAAAGACTACATGAGGAAAAAATCAAAATGAAAATAAACATATGTAATTAATAGAGACAAAATATTTATTACTCACAAGTATCTCCCTACTCCATAAAGTGTTCTTCAAATTAATAAAACATTATCCACAAGAGAGTCCCATAGCAAAAAGAGTATGAATATATATACACACAGGGAGAATGAAATTTTGTGACTGTCTTATTTCACTTAAAAAAATGTCTTTAAGGTTCATTCATTTTGTAGTGTGTGTCAGAATTTCCTTCCTTCTTAAGGCTGAATACTCTTCCATTTTATGTATATGCCACATTTTCTTTATGCATTCATCTGTCAGCAGACACTTGAGCTGTTTTCACCTTTTGGCTATTATGAACAACACTTCTATGAATGTGGGTGTTACAAACATCTGCTTGAGTCCCTGTTTTCAGTTCTTTTGCATATATATATCCAGGAGTAAAATTGCTGGATCATATGGTAATTCTATTTCTGCTTTTCTGAGGAACTAGCATACTGTTTTCTATAGAGGCTGCACTTATTTTATATTCCTACCAGCAGTGCACAAGGGTTCCAATTTTTCCACATCCTTCCCAACACTTGATTTCTGTTTTGTCTTATTTATTTATTTATTTATTTATTTATTTATTTATTTATTTATCTTTTTTTTTTTTTAAATAGTAGCCATCCAATGGGTGTGAAGCAGTATCTCATTATGGTTTTGACTTGCATTTCTCTAGTGACTAGTAATGTTGAGTGTCTTTTCATGTGTTTATTGGCCATTTGTGTATCTTCTATGGAGAAATGTCTATTTAACTCCTTAGCCCATTTTTTAATTGAGTTGTTTTTTGTGGAGTTGAATAGTCTTTTATATAAAATAAGGGAAATAATACTTTATATTCATATTTGCTTATAAATATTAAGGATTCTCTGTAAGGGTATATTAAAAGTTAAATATTTAAATAATGTACTTAGATGACATTCCTCTGTTACATATTTATAGTATCCTGTATTTCTTTGTAGTATTTGGCATACTGCTTCGTTCAATGCTTATCTCCCACAATATGCTGTCTGTCATGCTCATTGTTTTAGCTTTAATACATAGCAGAAAAGATCTCAAGGATTATTTGCTAACAGACTCACTAACTGATGAAGAGAGTAATTTATCACGTTAGAACATATTATGCTATTAGGATGCTAGACTGTTAGATTACAAAATAGTAGTCTTGTTGGAAAGCAGAAAGAAGGACCCAAGGGAGTTAAGCAGCAGGCTCGGGGCTGCATTATGATTTTTGTATGCTCTAGGGCCTTCTGTCTTTGCATACTCTTTCCTATATAAAAAAAGGTTAAAATTGTATTTTATGATTACATCAATAGGTAGATGTATATAATTCACATTTGTTATGTATTCATTACTATTATGTTCATTTTTCTTTTGATTTTAAAAGAAGTAAGATAGAAGTATTTCCATGGGTCCTAGCCATTGTGCTACTGTTTGGAAGTTAGCCCTTGGAGAGGTAACCAAGGAATAAGTAGTAGATGTGAGGTATTTCTTAAAGAAAGCAGGCCTATGATGCTGTGATGCTATGACCAAAGACTTAATCCTGGGGGACTGAGAGGCAATATGAACACATGTGAACCAAGTGTGCATGAAAAGAAGTAAAAGGAACATACAAATTCAACCATTTTGAGGCTTATCTTCTCTGCTTCTGCACCACTGTTCTCTGCCCTCTCTAACAACTTGCTACAGTAGTTGGCATCCATTGGCATTAAACAGGGGTTACTTCTGTGAAACTAAGTTTTGAATTTCAAGGACAATGAAAAATAAAACAACTTTCTTCTCACCCTACTCTAAAATGTTCTTCTAGTTAATTCACTTGAAATTTCAAGAGAAATTTATCTTTAAAAGAAACTAACTCTGCTTTTCTAAATGGAAACTTACAATCTATAAAAAATTGTCTTCTTTTGTTTGTTTGTTTTTTTTTTTTGGTGAGCATAGTGAGATGAACATAGTGACTCCTGTTGTACATATACACACACACATTATGTTTTAGAGAGAGTGTGTACACAAGAGGGGGATGGGGCGGGGGAAGGGCAGGAGAGAGAGAGACTCCCAAGCAGACTCCACACCCAGAGTGGAGTCTTACAGGAGGCTTGACCTCATGACCCTGAGATCATGACCTGAGCTGAAATCAAGAGTCGGATGCTTAACAGACTGAGCCACCCAGGTGCCCCCAAAATGAATTATTGTAATAAAATATTTTCTTATCTCAATATGGTCCAAAATATTACCATTTTAACATCTAATCAATATAAAAATTGATGATATATTTTCTGTGTTGTTTTCCTCCACATATTTAAACATATCTCAGTTTAGACTAGTCATATTTTAAGTGTTCAGTGGCCTCATGAGACTAGAGGCTAATATATTGGACTGCACAGTTCTAAGTGACTCTAGATAAAATGCACACATGAACCACTCTATGACCCATCTCTTAATTCTCATAGTGAGATAATGAATCCTGAGGAATCTCTGAAATACTGAAAATGTCCATAGTTTCCCACAGCATTCCTGTGAAAGCAGAGATTTCTAGAGTTATCCTACAATGAAAAAGTTGAAGATAAGACAGGGCTTGACTGTAGCATGTATTTTGCTTTCCATTCTTGATCCCTGGTTAAAGAAACCTCTTATTCACTACTAATTGGTCATGATGACCATTTCCTTTTACCACATCATCTTCAGTTTCTGTATTAGCACAAGGAGAAAAGATTCCTTGCTGTTGCTGACTTCATGCACACTCTTTCCCCCTTAAGAGTACTTTTTAATCTTTTTTATGGGATAGTGGGAGAAGACTGAACGAGGCTTATAACAGGCTTATACATAAGCCCCACAGTACTCAATAAGTAAAGAATACCAGTTTAAAGACTCACCCCACACTACTCAACATGGAATCCACAAATTCCTTCAAGAGTCTCTTCAGGCCTAATTTGTCAGTAATTCCTGGTATTTAAAAATTCTCTGGTCCTTTAGCATACAGACCCTGATCTGGAAATAAGAGTCATTCCCTTATCCTATTATGATTTTCTTGTCTTCTTAGCTCTCTCCTTTCTCAGTCCAATGAACTTTTCAAATGTTCTTTTCCCACATCACTATGAAATATTTTTTGGATGTTTCTCTTCTAGTTTTTCTTTCCTATTACACATTTATTCGGTCTTTCAATTTCTGACATCATTATTTCTTATAATCACCACTATACTTTCTATTTTTCTAGATGATTCTCTCTCAAAATCAGATTCTCTAGCTCTTTATCAAGATAGAGCTATCCGACCTATAGTCAAGTATTAAAACAGCCCTTCCATCCCAGGAAAGAAATTTATATATAATTTACCTCAAGTACCCAAGTTTAAATGACCAGTGGTTAAGATAGAGGTGAATGAAATGATTTTTGATTCTGGCTGAGTCTTTCAATGGTGGCAGAAAGCACTTGAAGAGAAGTGTCTAATTGTGATGAGCTGGCTAAAGAAGGTAAAATGTGTCTAATGTTGCTCCTTTGTTTTTTTTTAAGATTTTATTTATTTATTCATGAGAGACACACACAGAGAGAGATAGAGGTAGAGACACAGGCAGAGGAGAAGCAGGCCCCATGTAGGGAGCCTGATGCGGGACTCCATCCTGGAACTCCAGGACCATGCCCTGGGCCAAAGGCAGGAGCTAAATCGCTGAGCCACCCAGAGATCCCAATGTTGCTCCTTTGATTTAACATCCTCCCAGCTTTTCTCTCGTTAATAAATCAGAGAGTAAGCCAAGGATTGGGGATCACAGAAGGTACTCCAGTGCTAGAAGAAAGCATGGTCAGGGCCTAACTTCCACTTTGAAGATGTCTACCTCTTCAACACAACCTCAGAACTCTAGGGGTTATAATGACATTTCTGGCTTATCCCTAACTCCATACCTCTGCCAGTTTCTCAACATATGTGTTTACTGGTGATATTTCTAAGTCATATCATGGGACTAGATGGGAAGCTTCTCTCAGAAATATGATAAACTATAGCCCAATAATATCACTGCTTTGAAATAAGATAAAAATCTTTTTGTCCTGCACAATCACATGTAAGAACAAAAGTATTCATGCTAGAATACCCTAAAAATGGAAATAGAATGAAAGCAGCAGTGCTTTGAAATCACAGACCATCACCAAGGAGAGGACCATCATGGGGAAAAAAGAATGTGTCTCTTAGAATAACATAGTTTCAAATTTAAAACAAATGGAAGAAATGATCTAATTATCTAATTGACTCCTTTCCTAAAATCACTATCCACTTTTTAATACCAATTTCTATTCCTCTATCATGTTATTCACTTTTCCTGATAATGCATGTATCATTTTCTTAATAGAGCACGAACATAAAACAAAGTATTTTCTGGTGGATTTGTTTTCTTTTTTCCCAGAAGCTTCAAAGCCACCCTCAGTTTCCAAACTGGCCAGGAAGATGGAATGGACAAGTCCATTAGTATGGGCTTCTGAGCCCAGAGATGACCTCTACACTAACTGTCCTGACCTGGATTCAACTCTGCAGAGGTTATGAGAGCACCCTGCCTAACCATCAACTCTGCTTCAAAGAGGAACCCCAAATAAGTCCTAAACTCATAGTCCCAAGAACACTAGAAACTCCAGAACTATCTCCAAATGGGGTTCCAAACCTAGGTGGAATGATGGTTGGGTTTTAGGGAATCCTTGAAATCTTTAAAATTATAAACACGTATAACTAAAGAAAATAAGTTCCCATTTAACATCACAAATACCTTATAAAGAAAGTGAAAGTAATAAACCATGAGGCCCCTTAGGTTTGTTTAGCATCTTGGGGGGCAGGTTAAGTATGCAAAGGTAGGCCTGGAACAGAGTTTGCAAGCTGATGCTGGAGAAAGCTGGATTCTACTACACTGAGTGAAAAGAACTTGGAGATTTCGAGACAATTAGGAAACTAGCGGGTGAATAGGAGAGGGTGGAAGGCAGAAACTTGAACTAGTGAGATGCTGTGAGGCTGGGGGACCACATCAAGCATAGCAGGAAGAGTCCCATGTGGAATGTCTAAAGGACACTTAAGAACAGGGAAAAATAGTGCTGCACATGAAACTATGTGAACTGCTCTAATATAAGGCTCTCCTCCGTTCTCTCCAAATTTTCCATAGTCTACTACATTTCTGCATCTTCTGAGTGGAAGGACATGCTGGCATTTGAGGAATAAAGTACATTTCATATCTGAATCTTTGTGATGCAGAACAGGGACAACATATGTGAGATGGCAGTGCAACCCAAAGGTTGAATGTAGCATGGAAAGTACATAGTGACATATGCTTTGAAGACAGAACCCTCAGGCATAGTCAGAAATCCTCAGAAGGAAGGGCACCTGGGTGGCTCAGTGCTTGAGCGCCTACCTTTGGCTCGGGGCATGATCCCAGGGTCTGGGATTGAGTCCCACATCGGGCTATCCGCAGGGAACCTGCTTTTCCTTCTGCCTATGTCTCTGCCTCTGTGCCTCTCTTGAATAAATAAATAAAATCTAAATAAATAAATAAATAAATAAATAAATAAATAAATAAATAAATTCCTCAGAAGGGCCCGACATTCCACAGCATGAATAAAGTGTCCAAGAGAATCCTATTTAGATTTAAGGAATCAAAGATACTCCTTCTACCATCTGGGTTACACTGAAGTGTCAGGTAAGGAGAATGGATGCACATTCCTCTGGACAAGGATCCAAAGCTTTCTATCCAGTTTTCAAAGCAGCCCATATACAAAAGGAGGAACAGCTCTAAATAAACTAAGAGTCACTGTTTGGGAGACTTCTACTCCATGAATGATTTTTTTTTTATTTTGAATATACTTAACTAGAATGGAAAACACCGTAAAATCAAGTGGAAAAAGCCTGAACGAGGAGCTGAGAGACTCAACTTCTCTTTCTGGCTCTGTCATTAAGTAGCTGTGCACCAGTGGGTCACTCCTTCCCACCCTGCAAGAAAGCAGGGATAATTATCCTTATTTTTACGTCATAGAGTTATAATGACGATCAAATAAAATAACAGATGTTCATGTACTTTCTAAAGTACATAGAGCAACACAATGTATTAATAGATCTAATCTGGCATTAGATTTGCTAACCTAATACCAGAATAGTAAGTACAAAAAATGACTTTAGTAAAAATATTTTTACAATTCAATCATGGATATTATACCCTTTTCTTGCCATAATAAACAATGGCATTCTGCTTTAAAGGATATTTTTATCGTTCATCCAACTTTCGGAGTCTCACTGTGTTCTAGCCTCACTTTACAACTTCTATTTTGTGACTTTTCCTACCTACTGCCTTGTTCCTCTACAGGCAAGCACATCATACTTATGCAAAGGGAAAAGAGGCTTTGCTTGCTGCTTCTACACATGGCAATGGACATGACATTTGATCTTAACATAGGGATTAAGTCATTCATGAGTACAGCTCCAAAAAAACAACTAGCCTTGCTGGTACTACAACATCCAGAAATTCAGAGTTGCTTCTGGTACAGTTACAATTTGTAGTCTGTCTGGCACTGAGAAATCCAACTGCAGTCTCTGTGGTTTAAATAAAATGTATCTACAGCAGCTTGGAGCCATGTTTTAAAATTTTCCATGTTATTTTAGTTCAAGGACAAGCTTTCAAAATTAAAAGAAAACTTTGGCTTTAATTATAGATTAAAAATGAGGGTTTTTTTTTAAAGGAATGCTATTGTGTCCAACTTTTGGAGAGAGCATTCAAAATAAAAAAAAAATTCTTCCCCTAAAGTAACAATCTTCATTAATATAGGAAGATCAAAAACTGAGAGCATACACTCACACATAAAGACAACATTTTTGTGGCTTTAAAACTATGATAGTCACAGTTCATCTACTCAGTATGATATTTTCCAGTAATTTCAGTTACATTTTACAATCAGGATGCAATACTTTAATAGGCATTACTGCTGACACAATGACAGGACTAATAAAAGGCAGTTGATATTGTTGTTTAACCTCAAATGTAAGAAAAACCTAATATCTTAGAATATAAACTTAGGAAACATAGAAGTTGAGTTATATCCTTCATATAACCAAAGGATTCAATGCAGGAATATTTGAAGTCATCAAGTCTCTACACTGTCTTTAAAATTTGATTCAATTTAAATCTAATGTTTGTGGAATGTATCTATTCTGCAATTCAAGGCACAGCTGTATTTTCTGTGGATTTCTATAGAGTGGCTTGAAGTAGAAGCCTGAAGTCAAATTTACCAGCAGAGGCTGTAAGTGAAGCCTTAGACCCCAGACTCTAGACAAGTGCCAGCTCCTCTCCTGCCCTCAGTGCTCTGGGGCCACTCAGGATGCTACAGGAAAGAATCTGACTTCTTTTCTCAACAGATTTGCTGCCCCCTCCAAGGGAAAAGCTCCCCCTAATAAAGGGCCCCATCACCCTTGTTCTATATGATTGCTTTATCTACTTTCTCCACAGCTTGGGCTCCACAGCTCTCAGGAAAATTGCTTTGGGCAGATGTTTGCTTCCCTATGGCCATTGTTATGTCCCTGGATCCCTTCTCCTTTCTACAGAGATGCTCTGTACTTCCTCCTGGAAGTCTATGGCCTGTGTGCCATTGCCTGTCCTACAGAGAAAGCTCTGTCCTAATTTGTCCTAATGGCATCATCTCCAGCCTTAAATACTCATTCATACTGGGACTCTGAAAAAACTTGCATTACTACAAAGGAAGTGATGAAATAAATTCTGGACTGAAGGTTGTAATCAAAGATGAAGGAGTGACAAGGCTGATAATAATCTTCTGGAATGGAGAAATGATTAGGATGGCCCAGAGGAGTGAAGGGGGCTCCTTTGATACTCTCTCACACATTCAATCATTTAGAGACCTGCACGTTCTGCTTTCAAAATACTGTGTGGGAAATGGGGATGATAGGTGGTACTTACCTCACAGGGTCGTTATGAAGATTAAGTAAGAAAATGACTGGCACTTGGTAAACAGTGCTCAATAATTACCAGCTACTATTATTGTCATTATTATGCCTAAACTATTTTGACCATGCTGTTTTCCATCACCTCACAGACATCAGCTGTCCTAAAATAAAGTCCTGCAATTTTTAATGGCGATTCATTTACTATAGAAGACAGAAGGGGTAGACAGAGTACCTACTATGATTGGTGGGAGGCTGAGCACAGAGCAAGGACATAGGCTCCTTAGGAGCCAGGAGGTAGAATAAATCTTGGAAAATGAGGTGGGGGGATCTCTCAAGATATTACCATCTGTGTAACTTTCCCTAGGTTTGGGGAAAAGTAAAAAAAAAAGGGGGTCCAGAGCAAGGCTTTAGAGTCAAACAGATCTGAGCTTGAATTCTAGCTCTGCAACATCACAGCTTATGTGGACAAATTTTATATAACTGTTCTTTCATCGTCAAAGTAAGGATAGTAAGACATATATCACAGAGTTATTGTGGGGTTAAATAAAATAGCACATGAGGGTAAAGCACAGTGCAAGGCACATAGTAAGCACTCAATAAATGGCAACTGTTGTTACCATGTGCAGTAGATGTTCACCATCACACTGGGAACCATTTAGGAATCTACCTTAGAAATACATTGTCAGGGATCCCTGGGTGGCGCAGCGGCTTGGCGCCTGCCTTTGGCCCAGGGTGCGAGCCTGGAGACCTGGGATCGAATCCCACATCGGGCTCCCGGTGCATGGAGCCTGCTTCTCCCTCTGCCTATGTCTCTGCCTCTCTCTCTTTCTCTCTCTGTGACTATCATAAATAAATAAAAATTAAAAAAAAAAAGAAATACATTGTCAGTTGTCTGATGGTTGCATGTTTGTTAAAATGCCAGCTTCAGGGCAGCTGGATGGCTGTGGTCAGTTGGTTGAATGTCTGACTTTTGGTTTTGGCTCAGGTCATGATCTTAGGGTTGTGAGACTGAGCCCTACATTGGGTTCCACACTCAGAGTAGAGTCTGTATGGGATTCTCCTCCTCTCTCTCTCCCCTTCTGCCCTCCCCTTACTCACACTCTTTCTCTCTTTCTCTCTCAAAATAAATAAATAAAATCTTTAAGAAACAGCCTCATGTT